>NW_025961984.1:0-37817 GCF_023159225.1 Perognathus longimembris pacificus | reverse complement strand
AAAAAGCTCATTTAGGAACGACATGAACATGCTGCATACGTAGCTGTTTATGAGTAAATATCTCCACTGAGATTAAGAAAAGCAGTAGCTTCATAAATTAAGTACTTCTGGTATGGTTACTGTACTGGTAACTCCCCAAAAGAATCTGGATTGTGGTGAGGGAACAGAGAAAAAAGCTGATTTAGGACCTGCACTTACGAAGGGGGTAGGCAGCTGTATATCAGGGAGTAACCTTCTGAGAATAAAAACAGCTGGAGCTTGTTAAGGTAATTACACAGGGGAAAGGATAATGTACTGGGAAATCCTCAGAAGAATCTGATTTGTGGTGAGGGGAGAGAGATAAAACCTCATTTAAGAACGACATGAACATGCTGCGTAGGTAGCTGTTTATCAGTAAATATCTCCACTGAGATTAAGAAAAGCAGTAGCTTAATAAATTAAGTACTTCCTGGTATGGTTACTGTACTGGTAACTCCCCAAAAGAATCTGGATTGTGGTGAGGGAACAGAGAAAAAAGCTCATTAGGACCTGCACTTACGAGCGGGTAGGCAGCTGAATATCAGGGAGTATCCCTTCTGGGAATAAAAACAGCTGGAGCTTGTTAAGGTAATTTACACAGGGGAAAGGATAATGTACTGGGAACTCCTCAGAAGAATCTGATTTGTGGTGAGGGGAGAGAGATAAAACCTCATTTAGGAACGACATGAACATGCTGCGTAGGTAGCTGTTTATCAGTAAATATCTCCACTGAGATTAAGAAAAGCAGTAGCTTAATAAATTAAAGTACTTCCTGGTATGGTTACTGTACTGGTAACTCCCCAAAAGAATCTGGATTGTGGTGAGGGAACAGAGAAAAAAAGCTGATTTATGACCAGCACTTACGAAGGGGGGTAGCAGCTGTATATCAGGGAGTAAACCTTCTGAGAATAAAAAGAGCTGGAGCTTATTAAGGTAATTAAACAGGGGAAAGGATACTCTACTGGGAACTCCTCAGAAGAATCTGATTTGTGGTGAGGGAGAGAGATAAAAGCTCATTTAGGAACGACATGAACATGCTGCGTACGTAGCTGTTTATCTGTAAATATCTCCACTGAGATTAAGAAAAGCAGTAGCTTAATAAATTAAGTACTTCCTGTATGGTTACTGTACTGGTAACTCCCCAAAGTAATCTGGATTGTGGTGAGGAACAGAGAAAAAATCTCATTTAGGACCTGCACTTACGAAGGGGGTAGGCAGCTGTATATCAGGGAGTAAACCTTCTGAGAATAAAAACAGCTGGAGCTTGTTAAGATAATTACACAGGGGAAAGGATAATGTACTGGAACTCCTCAGAAGAATCTGATTTGTGGAGAGGGTAGAGAGATAAAAGCTCATTTATGAACGACATGAACATGCTGCATACGTAGCTGTTTATCAGTAAATATCTCCACTGAGATTAAGAAAAGCAGTAGCTTAATAAATTAAGCACTTCCTGCTATGGATACTGTACTGGTAACTCCCCAAAAGAATCTGGATTGTGGTGAGGGAACAGAGAAAAAAGCTCATTTAGGACCTGCAATTACGAAGGGGGTAGGCAGCTGTATATCAGTGAGTAAACCTTCAGAGAATAAAAACAGCTGGAGCTTGTTAAGGTAATTACACAGGGGAAAGGATAATGTACTGGAACTCCTCAGAAGAATCTGATTTGTGGTGAGGGTAGAGAGATAAAAGCTCATTTAGGAACGACATGAACATGCTGCATACGTAGCTGTCTATCAGTAAATATCTACACTGATATTAAGAAAAGCATTAGCTTAATAAATTAAGTACTTCCTGCTATGGATACTGTACTGGTAACTCCCAAAAGAATCTGGATTGTGGTGAGGAACAGAGAAAAAAGCTCATTTAGGACCTGCACTTACGAAGGGGGTAGGCAGCTGTATATCAGGGAGTAAACCTTCTGAGAATAAAAACAGCTGAGCTTTTTAAGGTAATTACACAGGGGAAAGGATAATGTACTGGGAACTCCTCAGAAGAATCTGATTTGTGGTGAGGGGAGAGAGATAAAAGCTCATTTAGGAACGACATGAACATGCTGCGTAGGTAGCTGTTCATCAGTAAATATCTCCACTGAGATTAAGAAAATCAGTAGCTTAATAAATTAAGTACTTCCTGGTATGGTTACTGTACTGGTAACTCCCAAAAGAATCTGGATTGTGGTGAGGGAACAGAGAAAAAAGCTCATTTAGGACCTGCACTTACGAAGGGGTTAGGCAGCAGTATATCAGGGAGTAAACCTTCTGAGAATAAATACAGCTGGAGCTTGTTAAGGTAATTACACAAGGGAAAGGATAATGTTCTGGGAACTCCTCAGAAGAATCTGATTTGTGGTGAGGGGAGAGAGATAAAAGCTCATTAAGAACGAAATGAACATGCTGCGTACGTAGCTGTTTATCAGTAAATATCTCCACTGAGATTAAGAAAAGCAGTAGCTTAATAAATTAAGTACTTCCTGCTATGGATACTGTACTGGTAACTCCCCAAAAGAATCTGGATTGTGTGAGGGAACAGAGAGAAAAGCTCATTTAGGACCTGCACTTACGAAGGGGGTAGGCAGCTGTATATCAGGGAGTAAACCTTCTGAGAATAAAAACAGCTGGAGCTTGTTAAGGTAATTACACAGGGGAAAGGATGATGTACTGGGAACTCCTCAGAAGAATCTGATTTGTGGTGAGGGGAGAGAGATAAAAGCTCATTTAGGAACGACATGAACATGCTGCGTAGGTAGCGGTTTATCACTAAATATCTCCACTGAGAATAAGAAAAGCAGTAGCTTAATAAATTAAGTACTTCCTGGTATGGTTACTGTACTGGTAACTCCCCAAAAGAATCGGGATTGTGGTGAGGGAACAGAGAAAAAAGCTCATTTAGGACCTACACTTACGAAGGGGGTAGGCAGCTGTATATCAGGGAGTATCGCTTCTGAGAATAAAAACAGCTGGAGCTTGTTAAGGTAATTACACAGGGGAAAGGATAATGTACTGGGAACTCCTCAGAAGAATCTGATTCGTGGTGAAGGGAGAGAGATAAAAGCTCATTTAGGAACGACATGAACATCCTGCGGAGGTAGCTGCTTATCAGTAAATATCTCCACTGAGATTAAGAAAAGCAGTAGCTTAATAAATTAAGTACTTCCTGGTATGGATACTGCACTGGTAACTCCCCAAAAGAATCTGGATTGTGGTGAGGGAACAGAGAAAAAAGCTCATTTAGGAACGACATGAACATCCTGCGTAGGTAGCTGCTTATCAGTAAATATCTCCACTGAGATTAAGAAAAGCAGTAGCTTAATAAATTAAGTACTTCCTGGTATGGTTACTGTACTGGTAACTAATCAAAAGAATCTGGATTTTTGTGAGGGAACAGAGAAATAAGCTCATTTAGGACCTGCACTTACGAAGGGGGTAGGCAGCTGTATATCAGGAGTAAACCTTCTGAGAATAAAAACAGCTGGAGCTTGTTAAGGTAATTACACAGGGGAAAGGATAATGTACTGGGAACTCCTCAGAAGAATCTGATTTGTGGTGAGGGTAGAGAGATAAAAGCTCATTTAGGAACGACATGAACATGCTGCGTAGGTAGCGGTTTATCACTAAATATCTCCACTGAGAATAAGAAAAGCAGTAGCTTAATAAATTAAGTACTTCCTGGTATGGTTACTGTACTGGTAACTCCCCAAAAGAATCGGGATTGTGGTGAGGGAACAGAGAAAAAAGCTCATTTAGGACCTGCACTTACGAAGGGGGTAGGCAGCTGTATATCAGGGAGTATCGCTTCTGAGAATAAAAACAGCTGGAGCTTGTTAAGGTAATTACACAGGGGAAAGGATAATGTACTGGGAACTCCTCAGAAGAATCTGATTCGTGTGAGGGGAGAGAGATAAAAGCTCATTTAGGAACGACATGAACATCCTGCGTAGGTAGCTGCTTATCAGTAAATATCTCCACTGAGATTAAGAAAAGCAGTAGCTTAATAATTAAGTACTTCCTGGTATGGATACTGTACTGGTAACTCCCCAAAAGAATCTGGATTGTGGTGAGGGAACAGAGAAAAAAGCTCATTTAGGAACGACATGAACATCCTGCGTAGGTAGCTGCTTATCAGTAAATATCTCCACTGAGATTAAGAAAAGCAGTAGCTTAATAAATTAAGTACTTCCTGGTATGGTTACTGTACTGGTAACTAATCAAAAGAATCTGGATTTTTGTGAGGGAACAGAGAAATAAGCTCATTTAGGACCTGCACTTACGAAGGGGGTAGGCAGCTGTATATCAGGGAGTAAACCTTCTGAGAATAAAAACAGCTGGAGCTTGTTAAGGTAATTACACAGGGGAAAGGATAATGTACTGGGAACTCCTCAGAAGAATCTGATTTGTGGTGAGGGTAGAGAGATAAAAGCTCATTTAGGAACGACATGAACATGCTGCATACGTAGCTGTCTATCAGTAAATATCTACACTGACATTAAGAAAAGCAGTAGCTTAATAAATTAAGTACTTCCTGCTATGGATACTGTACTGGTAACTCCCCAAAAGAATCTGGATTGTGGTGAGGGACAGAGAAAAAGCTCATTAGGACCTGCACTTACGAAGGGGGTAGGCAGCTGTATATCAGGGAGTAAACCTTCTGAGAATAAAAACAGCTGGAGCTTTTTAAGGTAATTACACAGGGGAAAGGATAATGTACTGGGAACTCCTCAGAAGAGTCTGATTTGTGGTGAGGGGAGAGAGATAAAAGCTCATTTAGGAACGACATGAACATGCTGCGTAGGTAGCTGTTCATCAGTAAATATCTCCACTGAGATTAAGAAAAGCAGTAGCTTAATAAATTAAGTACTTCCTGGTATGGTTACTGTACTGGTAACTCCCCAAAAGAATCTGGATTGTGGTGAGGGAACAGAGAAAAAAGCTCATTTAGGACCTGCACTTACGAAGGGGGTAGGCAGCAGTATATCAGGGAGTAAACCTTCTGAGAATAAATACAGCTGGAGCTTGTTAAGGTAATTACACAAGGGAAAGGATAATGTTCTGGGAACTCCTCAGAAGAATCTGATTTGTGGTGAGGGGAGAGAGATAAAAGCTCATTAAGAACGAAATGAACATGCTGCGTACGTAGCTGTTTATCAGTAAATATCTCCACTGAGATTAAGAAAAGCAGTAGCTTAATAAATTAAGTACTTCCTGCTATGAATACTGTACTGGTAACTCCCCAAAAGAATCTGGATTGTGGTGAGGGAACAGAGAGAAAAGCTCATTTAGGACCTGCACTTACGAAGGGTGTAGGCAGCTGTATATCAGGGAGTAAACCTTCTGAGAATAAAAACAGCTGGAGCTTGTTAAGGTAATTACACAGGGGAAAGGATAATGTACTGGGAACTCCTCAGAAGAATCTGATTTGTGGTGAGGGGAGAGAGATAAATGCTCATTTAGGAACGACATGAACATGCTGCGTAGGTAGCTGTTTATCAGTAAATATCTCCACTGAGATTAAGAAAAGCAGTAGCTTAATAAATTAAGTACTTCCTGGTATGGTTTACTGTACTGGTAACTCCCCAAAAGAATCTGGATTGTTGGGAGGGAACAGAGAAAAAAGCTCATTTAGGACCTGCACTTACGAAGGGGGTAGGCAGCAGTATATCAGGGAGTAAACCTTCTGACAATAAAAACAGCTGGCGCTTGTTAAGATAATTACACAGGGGAAAGGATAATGTACTGGGAACTCCTCAGAAGAATCTGATTTGTGTGATGGGAGAGAGATAAAAGCTCATTTAGGAACGATATGAACATGCTGCGTAGGTAGCTGTTTATCAGTAAATATCTCCACTGAGATTAAGAAAAGCAGTAGCTTAATAAATTAAGTACTTCCTGGTATGGTTACTGTACTGGTAACTCCCCAAAAGCATCTGGATTGTGGTGAGGGAACATCGAAAAAAGCTCTTTAGGACCTGCACTTACGAAGGGGGTAGGCAGCTGTATATCAGGGAATAAACCTTCTGAGAATAAAAACAGCTGAGCTTGTTAAGGTAATTACACAGGGGAAAGGATAATGTACTGGGAACTCCTCAGAAGAATCTGACTAGTGGAGAGGGGAGAGAGATAAAAGCTCATTTAGGAACGACATGAACATGCTGCGTAGGTAGCTGTTTATCAGTAAATATCTCCACTGAGATTAAGAAAAGCAGTAGCTTAAAAAATTAAGTACTTCCTGGTATGGTTACTGTACTGGCAACTCCCAAAAAGAATCTGGATTGTGGTGAGGGAACAGCGAAAAAAGCTCATTTAGGACCTGCACTTACGAAGGGGGTAGGCAGCTGTATATCAGGGAGTATCGCTTCTGAGAATAAAAACAGCTGGAGCTTGTTAAGGTAATTACACAGGGGAAAGGATAATGTACTGGGAACTCCTCAGAAGAATCTGATTTGTGGTGAGGGGAGAGAGATAAAACCTCATTTAGGAACGACATGAACATGCTGCATACGTAGCTGTTTATCAGTAAATATCTCCACTGAGATTAAGAAAATCAGTAGCTTAATAAATTAAGTACTTCCTGGTATGGATACTGTACTGGGAACTCTCCAAAAGAATCTTGTTTGTGGTGAGGGAACAGAGAAAAAAGCTCATTTAGGACCTGCAATTTCGAAGGGGGTAGGCAGCAGTATATCAGGGAGTAAACCTTCTGAGAATAAATACAGCTGGAGCTTGTTAAGGTAATTACACAAGGGAAAGGATAATGTTCTGGGAACTCCTCAGAAGAATCTGATTTGTGGTGAGGGGAGAGAGATAAAAGCTCATTAAGAACGAAATGAACATGCTGCGTACGTAGCTGTTTATCAGTAAATATCTCCACTGAGATTAAGAAAAGCAGTAGCATAATAAATTAAGTACTTCCTGCTATGAATACTGTACTGGTAACTCCCCAAAAGAATCTGGATTGTGGTGAGGGAACAGCGAAAAAAGCTCATTTAGGACCTGCACTTACGAAGGGGGTAGGCAGCTGTATATCAGGGAGTATCGCTTCTGAGAATAAAAACAGCTGGAGCTTGTTAAGGCAATTACACAGGGGAAAGGATAATGTACTGGGAACTCCTCAGAAGAATCTGATTTGTGGTGAGGGGAGAGAGATAAAAGCTCATTTAGGAACGATATGAACATGCTGCGTAGGTAGCTGTTCATCAGTAAATATCTCCACTGAGATTAAGAAAAATCAGTAGCTTAATAAATTAAGTACTTCCTGGTATGGTTACTGTACTGGTAACTCCCCAAAAGAATCTGGATTGTGGTGAGGGAACAGAGAAAAAAAGCTCATTTAGGACCTGCACTTACGAAGGGGTAGGCAGCTGTATATCAGGGAGTAAACCTCCTGAGAATAAAAACAGCTGGAGCTTGTTAAGGTAATTACACAGGGGAAAGGATAATGTACTGGGAACTCCTCAGAAGAATCTGATTCGTGGTGAGGGGAGAGAGATAAAAGCTCACTTAGGAACGACATGAACATCCTGGGTAGGTAGCTGCTTATCAGTAAATATCTCCACTGAGATTAAGAAAAGCAGTAGCTTAATAAATTAAGTACTTCCTGTATGGATACTGCACTGGTAACTCCCCAAAAGAATCAGGATTGTGGTGAGGAACAGAGAAAAAAGCTCATTTAGGAACGACATGAACATCCTGCGTAGGTAGCTGCTTATCAGTAAATATCTCCACTGAGATTAAGAAAAGCAGTAGCTTAATAAATTAAGTACTTCCTGGTATGGTTACTGTACTGGTAACTAATCAAAAGAATCTGGATTTTTGTGAGGGAACCGAGAAATAAGCTCATTTAGGACCTGCACTTACGAAGGGGGTAGGCAGCTGTATATCAGGGAGTAACCTTCTGAGAATAAAAACAGCTGGAGCTTGTTAAGGTAATTACACAGGGGAAAGGATAATGTACTGGGAACTCCTCAGAAGAATCTGATTTGTGGTGAGGGTAGAGAGATAAAAGCTCATTTAGGAACGACATGAACATGCTGCATACGTAGCTGTCTATCAGTAAATATCTACACTGACATTAAGAAAAGCAGTAGCTTAATAAATTAAGTACTTCCTGCAATGGATACTGTACTGGTACCTCCCCAAAAGAATCTGGATTGTGGTGAGGGACAGAGAAAAAAGCTCATTTAGGACCTGCACTTACGAAGGGGTAGGCAGCTGTATATCAGGGAGTAAACCTTCTGAGAATAAAAACAGCTGGAGCTTTTTAAGGTAATTACACAGGGGAAAGGATAATGTACTGGAACTCCTCAGAAGAATCTGATTTGTGGTGAGGGGAGAGAGATAAAAGCTCATTTAGGAACGACATGAACATGCTGCGTAGGTAGCTGTTCATCAGTAAATATCTCCACTGAGATTAAGAAAAGCAGTAGCTTAATAAATTAAGTACTTCCTGGTATGGTTACTGTACTGGTAACTCCCCAAAAGAATCTGGATTGTGGTGAGGGAACAGAGAAAAAAGCTCATTTAGGACCTGCACTTACGAAGGGGGTAGGCAGCAGTATATCAGGGAGTAAACCTTCTGAGAATAAATACAGCTGGAGCTTGTTAAGGTAATTACACAAGGAAAGGATAATGTTCTGGGAACTCCTCAGAAGAATCTGATTTGTGGTGAGGGGAGAGAGATAAAAGCTCATTAAGAACGAAATGAACATGCTGCGTACGTAGCTGTTTATCAGTAAATATCCCCACTGAGATTAAGAAAAGCAGTAGCTTAATAAATTAAGTACTTCCTGCTATGGATACTGTACTGGTAACTCCCCAAAAGAATCTGGATTGTGGTGAGGGAACAGAGAGAGAAGCTCATTTAGGACCTGCACTTACGAAGGGGGTAGGCAGCTGTATATCAGGGAGTAAACCTTCTGAGAATAAAAACAGCTGGAGCGTGTTAAGGTAATTACACAGGGGAAAGGATAATGTACTGGGAACTCCTCAGAAGAATCTGATTTGTGGTGAGGGGAGAGAGATAAAAGCTCATTTAGGAACGACATGAACATGCTGCGTAGGTAGCGGTTTATCACTAAATATCTCCACTGAGAATAAGAAAAGCAGTAGCTTAATAAATTAAGTACTTACTGGTATGGTTACTGTACTGGTAACTCCCCAAAAGAATCGGGATTGTGGTGGGAACACAGAAAAAAGCTCATTTAGGACCTGCACTTACGAAGGGGGTAGGCCACAGTATATCAGGGAGTAAACCTTCTGAGAATAAAAACAGCTGGAGCTTGTTAAGGTAATACACAGGGGAAAGGATAATGTACTGGGAACTCCTCAGAAGAATCTGATTTGTGGTGAGGGGAGAGAGATAAAATCTCATTTAGGAACGACATGAACATTATGCATACGTTCCTGTTTATCAGTAAATATCTCCACTGAGATTAAGAAAGCAGTAGCTTAATAAATTAAGTACTTCCTGGTATGGTTACTGTACTGGTAACTCCCCAAAAGAATCTGGATTGTTGGGAGGGAACAGAGAAAAAAAGCTCATTTAGGACCTGCACTTACGAAGGGGGTAGGCAGCAGTATATCAGGGAGTAAACCTTCTGACAATAAAAACAGCTGGCGCTTGTTAAGATAATTACACAGGGGAAAGGATAATGTACTGGGAACTCCTCAGAAGAATCTGATTTGTGGTGATGGGAGAGAGATAAAAGCTCATTTAGGAACGATATGAACATGCTGCGTAGGTAGCTGTTTATCACTAAATATCTCCACTGAGATTAAGAAAAGCAGTAGCTTAATAAATTAAGTACTTCCTGGTATGGTTACTGTACTGGTAACTCCCCAAAAGCATCTGGATTGTGGTGAGGGAACATCGAAAAAAGCTCATTTAGGACCTGCAATTACGAAGGGGGTAGGCAGCTGTATATCAGGGAATAAACCTTCTGAGAATAAAAACAGCTGGAGCTTGTTAAGGTAATTACACAGGGGAAAGGATAATGTACTGGGAACTCCTCAGAAGAATCTGACTAGTGGAGAGGGGAGAGAGATAAAAGCTCATTTATGAACGACATGAACATGCTGCGTAGGTAGCTGTTTATCAGTAAATATCTCCACTGAGATTAAGAAAAGCAGTAGCTTAAAAATTAAGTACTTCCTGGTATGGTTACTGTACTGGTAACTCCCAAAAAGAATCTGGATTGTGGTGAGGGAACAGCGAAAAAAGCTCATTTAGGACCTGCACTTACGAAGGGGGTAGGCAGCTGTATATCAGGGAGTATCGCTTCTGAGAATAAAAACAGCTGGAGCTTGTTAAGGTAATTACACAGGGGAAAGGATAATGTACTGGGAACTCCTCAGAAGAATCTGATTTGTGGTGAGGGGAGAGAGATAAAAGCTCATTTAGGAACGACATGAACATGCTGCGTAGGTAGCTGTTCATCAGTAAATATCTCCACTGAGATTAAGAAAATCAGTAGCTTAATAAATTAAGTACTTCCTGGTATGGTTACTGTACTGGTAACTCCCCAAAAGAATCTGGATTGTGGTGAGGGAACAGAGAAAAAAGCTCATTTAGGACCTGCACTTACGAAGGGGGTAGGCAGCTGTATATCAGGGAGTAAACCTTCTGAGAATAAAAACAGCTGGAGCTTGTTAAGGTAATTACACAGGGGAAAGGATAATGTACTGGGAACTCCTCAGAAGAATCTGATTCGTGGTGAGGGGAGAGAGATAAAAGCTCACTTAGGAACGACATGAACATCCTGCGTAGGTAGCTGCTTATCAGTAAATATCTCCACTGAGATTAAGAAAAGCAGTAGCTTAATAAATTAAGTACTTCCTGGTATGGATACTGCACTGGTAACTCCCCAAAAGAATCAGGATTGTGGTGAGGGAACAGAGAAAAAAGCTCATTTAGGAACGACATGCACATCCTGCGTAGGTAGCTGCTTATCAGTAAATATCTCCACTGAGATTAAGAAAAGCAGTAGCTTAATAAATTAAGTACTTCCTGGTATGGTTACTGTACTGGTAACTAATCAAAAGAATCTGGATTTTTGTGAGGGAACAGAGAAATAAGCTCATTTAGGACCTGCAATTACGAAGTGGGTAGGCAGCTGTATATCAGGGAGTAAACCTTCTGAGAATAAAAACAGCTGGAGCTTGTTAAGGTAATTACACAGGGGAAAGGATAATGTACTGGGAACTCCTCAGAAGAATCTGATTTGTGGTGAGGGTAGAGAGATAAAAGCTCATTTAGGAACGACATGAACATGCTGCATACGTAGCTGTCTATCAGTAAATATCTACACTGACATTAAGAAAAGCAGTAGCTTAATAAATTAAGTACTTCCTGCTATGGATACTGTACTGGTAACTCCCCAAAAGAATCTGGATTGTGGTGAGGGACAGAGAAAAAAGCTCATTTAGGACCTGCACTTACGAAGGGGGTAGGCAGCTGTATATCAGGGAGTAAACCTTCTGAGAATAAAAACAGCTGGAGCATTTTAAGGTAATTACACAGGGGAAAGGATAATGTACTGGAACTCCTCAGAAGAATCTGATTTGTGGTGAGGGGAGAGAGATAAAAGCTCATTTAGGAACGACATGAACATGCTGCGTAGGTAGCTGTTCATCAGTAAATATCTCCACTGAGATTAAGAAAAGCAGTAGCTTAATAAATTAAGTACTTCCTGGTATGGTTACTGTACTGGTAACTCCCAAAAGAATCTGGATTGTGGTGAGGGAACAGAGAAAAAAGCTCATTTAGGACCTGCACTTACGAAGGGGGTAGGCAGCAGTATATCAGGAGTAAACCTTCTGAGAATAAATACAGCTGAGCTTGTTAAGGTAATTACACAAGGGAAAGGATAATGTTCTGGGAACTCCTCAGAAGAATCTGATTTGTGGTGAGGGGAGAGAGATAAAAGCTCATTAAGAACGAAATGAACATGCTGCGTACGTAGCTGTTTATCAGTAAATATCTCCACTGAGATTAAGAAAAGCAGTAGCTTAATAAATTAAGTACTTCCTGCTATGGATACTGTACTGGTAACTCCCCAAAAGAATCTGGATTGTGGTGAGGGAACAGAGAGAAAAGCTCATTTAGGACGTGCACTTACGAAGGGGGTAGGCAGCTGTATATCAGATAGTAAACCTTCTGAGAATAAAAACAGCTGGAGCTTGTTAAGGTAATTACACAGGGGAAAGATAATGTACTGGGAACTCCTCAGAAGAATCTGATTTGTGGTGAGGGGAGAGAGATAAAAGCTCATTTAGGAACGACATGAACATGCTGCGTAGGTAGCTGTTTATCACTAAATATCTCCACTGAGAATAAGAAAAGCAGTAGCTTAATAAATTAAGTACTTCCTGGTATGGTTACTGTACTGGTAACTCCCCAAAAGAATCGGGATTGTGGTGTGGGAACACAGAAAAAAGCTCATTTAGGACCTGCACTTACGAGGGGGTAGGCCACAGTATATCAGGGAGTAAACCTTCTGAGAATAAAAACAGCTAGAGCTTGTTAAGGTAATTACACAGGGGAAAGGATAATGTACTGGGAACTCCTCAGAAGAATCTGATTTGTGGTGAGGGGAGAGAGATAAATGCTCATTTAGGAACGACATGAACATGCTGCGTAGGTAGCTGTTTATCAGTAAATATCTCCACTGAGATTAAGAAAAGCAGTAGCTTAATAATTAAGTACTTCCTGGTATGGTTACTGTACTGGTAACTCCCCAAAAGCATCTGGATTGTGGTGAGGGAACATCGAAAAAAGCTCATTTAGGACCTGCAATTACGAAGGGGGTAGGCAGCTGTATATCAGGGAATAAACCTTCTGAGAATAAAAACAGCTGGAGCTTGTTAAGGTAATTACACAGGGGAAAGGATAATGTACTGGGAACTCCTCAGAAGAATCTGACAAGTGGAGAGGGGAGAGAGATAAAAGCTCATTTATGAACGACATGAACATGCTGCGTAGGTAGCTGTTTATCAGTAATTATCTCCACTGAGATTAAGAAAAGCAGTAGCTTAAAAAATTAAGTACTTCCTGGTATGGTTACTGTACTGGTAACTCCCAAAAAGAATCTGATTGTGGTGAGGGAACAGCGAAAAAAGCTCATTTAGGACCTGCACTTACGAACGGGGTAGGCAGCTGTATATCAGGGAGTAAACCTTCTGAGAATAAAAACAGCTGGAGCTTGTTAAGGTAATTACACAGGGGAAAGGATAATGTACTGGGAACTCCTCAGAAGAATCTGATTTGTGGTGAGGGGAGAGAGATAAAAGCTCATTTAGGAACGACATGAACATGCTGCGTAGGTAGCTGTTCATCAGTAATATCTCCACTGAGATTAAGAAAATCAGTAGCTTAATAAATTAAGTACTTCCTGGTATGGTTACTGTACTGGTAACTCCCCAAAAGAATCTGGATTGTGGTGAGGGAACAGAGAAAAAAGCTCATTTAGGACCTGCACTTACGAAGGGGGTAGGCAGCTGTATATCAGGGAGTAAACCTTCTGAGAATAAAAACAGCTGGAGCTTGTTAAGGTAATTACACAGGGGAAAGGATAATGTACTGGGAACTCCTCAGAAGAATCTGATTCGTGGTGAGGGGAGAGAGATAAAAGCTCACTTAGGAACGACATGAACATCCTGCGTAGGTAGCTGCTTATCAGTAAATATCTCCACTGAGATTAAGAAAAGCAGTAGCTTAATAATTAAGTACTTCCTGGTATGGATACTGCACTGGTAACTCCCCAAAAGAATCAGGATTGTGGTGAGGGAACAGAGAAAAAAGCTCATTTAGGAACGACATGCACATCCTGCGTAGGTAGCTGCTTATCAGTAAATATCTCCACTGAGATTAAGAAAAGCAGTAGCTTAATAAATTAAGTACTTCCTGGTATGGTTACTGTACTGGTAACTAATCAAAAGAATCTGGATTTTTGTGAGGGAACAGAGAAATAAGCTCATTTAGGACCTGCAATTACGAAGTGGGTAGGCAGCTGTATATCAGGGAGTAAACCTTCTGAGAATAAAAACAGCTGGAGTTTGTTAAGGTAATTACACAGGGGAAAGGATAATGTACTGGGAACTCCTCAGAAGAATCTGATTGTGGTGAGGGTAGAGAGATAAAAGCTCATTTAGGAACGACATGAACATGCTGCATACGTAGCTGTCTATCAGTAAATATCTACACTGACATTAAGAAAAGCAGTAGCTTAATAAATTAAGTACTTCCTGCTATGGATACTGTACTGGTAACTCCCCAAAAGAATCTGGATTGTGGTGAGGGACAGAGAAAAAAGCTCATTTAGGACCTGCACTTACGAAGGGGGTAAGCAGCTGTATATCAGGGAGTAAACCTTCTGAGAATAAAAACAGCTGGAGCTTGTTAAGGTAAGTACACAGGGGAAAGGATAATGTACTGGGAACTCCTCAGAAGAATCTGATTTGTGGTGAGGGGAGAGAGATAAAAGCTCATTTAGGAACGACATGAACTTGCTGCGTAGGTAGCTGTTTATCAGTAAATATCTCCACTGAGATTAAGAAAGCAGTAGCTTAATAAATTAAGTACTTCCTGGTATGGTTACTATACTGGTAACTCCCCAAAAGAATCTGGATTGTGTTGAGGGAACAGAGATAAAAGCTCATTTAGGACCTGAACATACGAAGGGGGTAGACAGCTGTATATCAGGGATTAAAACTTCTGAGAATAAAAAAAGCTGGAGCTTGTTAAGGTTATTACACAGGGGAAAGGATAATGTACTGCGAACTCCTCAGAAGAATCTGATATGTGGTGAGGGGAGAGAGATAAAAGCTCATTTAGGAACGACATGAACAGGCTGCGTAGGTAGCTGTTGATCAGTAAATATCTCCACTCAGATTAAGAAAAGCAGTATCTTAATAAATTAAGAACTTCCTGGTATGGTTACTGTACTGGTAACTCCCCAAAAGAGTCTGGATTGTGGTGAGGGAACAGAGAAAAAAGCTCATTTAGGATTTGCACTTACGAAGGGGGTAGGCAGCAGTATATCAGGGAGTAAACCTTCTGAGAATAAAAACAGCTGGAGCTTGTTAAGGTAATTACACAGGGAAAGGATAATGTACTTGGAACTCCTCAGAAGAATCTGATTTGAGTTGAGGGGAGAGAGATAAAAGCTCATTTAGGAACGACATGAACATGCTGCGTAGGTAGTTGTTTATCAGTAAATATCTCCACTGAGATTAAGAAAAGCAGTAGCTTAATAAATTAAGTACTTCCTGGCATGGTTACTCTACTGGTAACTCCCAAAAGAATCTGGATTGTGGTGAGGGAACAGAGAAAAAAGCTCATTTAGGACCTGCACTTACGAAGGGGGTAGGCAGCTGTATATCAGGGAGTAAACCTTCTGAGAATAAAAACAGCTGGAGCTTGTTAAGGTAATTACACAGGGGAAAGGATAATGTACTTGGAACTCCTCAGAAGAATCTGATTTGTGGTGAGGGGAGAGAGATAAAAGCTCATTTAGGAACGACATGAACATGCTGCGTACGTAGCTGCTTATCAGTAAATATCTCCACTGAGATTAAGAAAAGCTGTAGCTTAATAAATTAAGTACTTCCTGCTATGGATACTGTACTGGTAACTCCCGAAAAGAATCTGGATTGTGGTGAGGGAACAGAGAGAAAAGCTCATTTAGACCTGCACTGACGAAGGGGGTAGGCAGCTGTATATCAGGGAGTAAACCTTCTGAGAATAAACACAGCTGGAGCTTGTTAAGGTAATTACACAGGGGAAAGGATAATGTACTGGGAATCTCAGAAGAATCTGATTTGTGGTGAGGGGAGAGAGATAATAGCTCATTTATGAACGACATGAACATGCTGCGTAGGTAGCTGTTTATCAGTAAATATCTCCAGTGAGATTAAGAAAAGCAGTAGCTTAATAAATTAAGTAATTCCTGGTATGGTTACTGTACTGGTAACTCCAAAAGAATCTGGATTGTGGTGAGGGAACAGAGAAAAAAGCTCATTTAGGACCTGCACTTACGAAGGGGGTAGGTGCTGTATATCAGGGAGTAAACCATCTGAGAATAAAAACAGCTGGAGCTTGTTAAGGTAATTACACAGGGGAAAGGATAATGTACGGGGAACTCCTCAGAAGAATCTGATTTGTGGTGAGGGGAGAGAGATAAAAGCTCATTTAGGAACGACATGTACATGCTGCGTAGGTAGCTGTTTATCAGTAAATATCTCCATTGAGATTAAGAAAAGCAGTAGCTTAATAAATTAAGTACTTCCTTGTATGGTTACTGTACTGGTAACTCCCGAAAGAATTGGATTGTGGTGAGGGAACACTAAAAAGCTCATTTAGGACCTGCACTTACGAAGGGGGCAGGCAGCTGTATATCAGGGAGTAAACCTTCTGAGAATAAAACAGCTGGAGCTTGTTAAGGTAATTACACAGGGGAAAGGATAATGTACTGGGAACTCCTCAGAGGAATCTGATTTGTGGTGAGGGGAGAGAGATAAAAGCTCATTTAGGAACGACATGAACATGCTGCGTAGGTAGCTGTTTATCAGTAAATATCTCCAATGAGATTAAGAAAAGCAGTAGCTTAACAAATTAAGTACTTCCTGGTATGGTTACTGTACTGGTAACACCCCAAAAGAATGTGGATTGTGGTGAGGGAACAGAGAAAAAAGCTCATTTAGGACCTGCACTTACGAAGGTGGTAGGCAGCTGTATATCAGGGAGTAAACCTTCTGAGAATAAAAACAGCTGGAGCTTGTTAAGGTAATTACACAAGGGAAAGGATAATGTACTGGGAAGACCTCAGAAGAATCTGATTTGTGGTGAGGGGAGAGAGATAAAGCTCATTTAGGAACGATATGAACATGCTGCGTAGGTAGCTGTTTATCAGTAAATATCTCACTGAGATTAAGAAAAGCAGTAGCTTAATAAATTAAGTACTTGCTGGTATGGTTACTGTACTGGTAACTCCCCAAAAGAATCTGGATTGTGGTGAGGGAACAGAGAAAAAAGCTCATTTAGGACCTGCACTTAGGAAGGGGGTAGGCGGCTGTATATCAGGGAGTAAACGTTCTGAGAATAAAAACAGCTGGAGCTTGTTAAGGTAATTACACAGGGGAAAGGATAATGTACTTGGAACTCCTCAGAAGAATCTGATTTGTGGTGAGGGGAGAGAGATAAAAGCTCATTTAGGAACGACATGAACATGCTGGGTAGGTAGCTGTTTATCAGTAAATATCTCCACTGAGATTAAGAAAAGCGGTAGCGTAATAAATTAAGTACTTCCTGGTATGGTTACTGTACTGGTAACTCCCCAAAGAATCTGGATTGTGGTGAGGGAACAGAGAAAAAAGCTCATTTAGGACCTGCACTTACGAAGGGGGTAAGCAGCTGTATCTAGGGAGTAAACCTTCTGAGAATAAAAACAGCTGGAGCTTGTTAAGGTAATACACAGGGGAAAGGATAATGTACTGGGAACTACTCAGAAGAATCTGATTTGTGGTGTGGGGAGAGAGATAAAAGCTCATTTAGGAACGACATGAACATGCTGCGTAGGTAGCTGTTTATCAGTAAATATCTCCACTGAGATTAAGAAAAGCAGTCGCTTATAAATTACGTACTTCCTGGGATGGTTACTGTACTGGTAAGTCCCAAAAGAATCTGGATTGTAGTGAGGGAACAGAGAAAAAAGCTCATTTAGGACCTGCGCTTACGAAGGGGGTAGCAGTTGTAGATCAGGGAGTAAACCTTCTGAGAATAAAAACAGCTGGAGCTTGTTAAGGTAATTAACAGGGGAAAGGATAATGTACTGGGAACTCTCAGAAGAATCTGATTTTTGGTGAGGGGAGAGAGATAAAAGCTCATTTAGGAAAGACATGAACATGCTGCGTAGGTAGCTGTTCATCAGTAAATATCTCCACTGAGATTAAGAAAAGCAGTAGTTTAATTAATTAAGTATTCCTGGTATGGTTACTGTACTGGTAAGTCACCAAAACAATCGGATTGTGGTGAGGGAACCGAGAAAAAAGCTCATTTAGGACTGCACTTACGAAGGGGGTAGGCAGCTGTAAATCAAGGAGTAAACCTTCTGAGAATAAATACAGCTGGAGCTTGTTAAGGTAATTACACAGGGGAAAGGATAATGTACTGGGAACTGCTCAGAAGAATCTGATTTGTGGTGAGGGGAGAGAGATAAGAGCTCATTCAGGAACGACATGAACATGCTGCGTAGGTAGCTGTTTATCAGTAAATATCTCCACTGAGATTAAGAAAAGCAGTAGCTTAATAAATTAAGTACTTCCTGGTATGGTTACTGTACTGGTAACTCCCGAAAAGAATCTGGATTGTGGTGAGGGAACAGAGAAAAAAGCTCATTTAGGACCTGCACTTACGAAGGGGTAGGCAGCTGTATATCAGGGAGTAAACCTTCTGAGAATAAAACAGCTGGAGCTTGTTAAGATAATTACACAGGGGAAAGGATAATGTACTGGAACTCCTCAGAAGAATCTGATTTGTGGTGAGGGGAGAGAGATAAAAGCTCATTTAGGAACGACATGAACATGCTGCCTAGTAGCTGTTTTATCAGTAAATATCTCCACTGAGATTAAGAAAAGCAGTAGCTTAATAAATTAAGTACTTCCTGGTATGGTTACTGTACTGGTAACTCCCCAAAGAATCTGGATTGTGGTGAGGGAACAGAGAAAAAAGGTCATTTAGGACCTGCTCTTACGAAGGGGGTAGGCAGCTGTATATCAGGAGTAAACCTTCTGAGAATAAAAACAGCTGGAGCTTGTTAAGGTAATTACACAGGGGAAAGGATAATGTACTGGGAACTCCTCAGAAGAATCTGATTTGTGGTGAGGGGAGAGAGATAAAAGCTCATTTAAGAACGACATGAACTGCTGCGTAATAGCTGTTTATCAGTAAATATCTCCACTGAGACTAAGAAAGCAGTAGCTTAATAAATTAAGTACTTCCTGGTATGGTTACTGTACTGGTAACTCCCCAAAAGAATCTGCATTGTGGTGAGGGAACAGAGAAAAAGCTCATTTAGGACCTGCACTTACGAAGGGGGCAGGCAGCTGTATATCAGGGAGTAAACCTTCTGAGAATAAAAACAGCTGGATCTTGTTAAGGTAATACACAGGGGAAAGGATAATGTACTGGGAACTCCTCAGAAGAATCTGATTTGTGGTGAGGGGAGAGAGATAAAAGCTCATTTAGGAACGACATGAACATGCTGCGTAAGTAGCTGTTTATCAGTAAATATCTCCACTGAGATTAAGAAAAGCAGTAGCTTAATAAATTAAGTACTTCTAGTATGGTTACTGTACTGGTAACTCCCCAAAAGAATCTAGATTGTGGTGAGGGAACAGAGAAAAAAGCTCATTTTGGACCTGCACTTACGAAGGGGGTAGGCAGCTGTATATCAGGGAGTAAACCTTCTGAGAATAAATCAGCTGGAGCTTGTTAAGGTAATTACACAGGGGAAAGGATAATGTACTGGGAACTCTCAGAAGAATCTGATTTGTGGTGAGGGGAGAGAGATAAAAGCTCATTACTAACGACATGAACATGCTGCCTACGTAGCTGTTTATCAGAAATATCTCCACTGAGATTAAGAAAAGCAGTAGCTTAATAAATTAAGTACTTCCTGGTATGGTTACTGTACTGGTAACTCCCAAAAGAATCTGGATTGTGGTGAGGGAACAGAGAAAAAAGCTCATTTAGGACCTGCACTTACGAAGGGCGTAGGCAGCTGTATATCAGGGAGTAAACCTTCTGAGAATAAAAACAGCTGGAGCTTGTAAGGTAATTACACAGGGGAAAGGATAGTGTACTGAGAACTCCTCAGAAGAATCTTATTTGGGGTGAGCGGAGAGAGATAAAAGCTCATTTAGGAACGACATTAACATGCTGCGTAGGTAGCTGTTTATCAGTAAATATCTCCACTGAGATTAAGAAAAGCAGTAGCTTAATAAATTAAGTACTTCCTGGTATGGATACTGTACTGGTAACTCAGCAAGCAAATCTGGATTGTGGTGAGGGAACAGAGAAAAAAGTTCATTTAGGACCTGCACTTACGAAGGGGGTAGGCAGCTGTATATCAGGGAGTAAAACTTCTGAGAATAAAACAGCTGGAGCTTGTTAAGGTAATTACAAAGGGGAAAGGATAATGTACTGGGAACTCCTCAGAAGAATCTGATTTGTGGTGAGGGGAGAGAGATAAAAGCTCATTGGGAACGACATGAACATGCTGCGCAGGTAGCTGTTTATCAGTATATATATCCTCTGAGATTAAGAAAAGCAGTAGCTTAATAAATTATGTACTTCCTGGTATGGTTACTGTACTGGTAACTCCCAAAAGAATCTGGATTGTGGTGAGGGAACAGAGAAAAAAGCTCATTTAGGACCTGCACTTACGAAGAGGGTAGGCAGCTGTATAACAGGGAGTAAACCTTCTGAGAATAAAAGAGCTGGAGCTTGTTAAGGTAATTACAGGGGAAAGGATAATGTACTGGGAACTCCTCAGAAGAATCTGATTTGTGGTGAAGGAAGAGATATTAAAGCTCATTTAGGAACGATATGAACATGCTGCGTAGGTAGCTGTTTATCAGTAAATATCTCCACTGAGATTAAGAAAAGCAGTAGCTTATAAATTAAGTACTTCTGGTATGGATACTGTACTGGTAACTCCCAAAGAGTCTGGATTGTGGTGAGGGAACAGAGAAAAAAGCTCATTTAGGACTGCACTTACGATTAGGGTAGGCAGCTGTATATCAGGGAGTAAACTTCTGAGAATAAAAACAGCTGGAGCTTGTTAAGGTAATTACACAGGGAAAGGATAATGTACTGGGAACTCCTCAGAAGAATCTGATTTGTGGTGAGGGGAGAGAGATAAAAGCTCATATAGACGACATGAACATGCTGCGTACGTAGCTGTTTATCAGTAAATATCTCCACTGAGATTAAGAAAGCAGTAGCTTAATAAATTAAGTACTTCCTGGTATGGTTACTGTACTGGTAACTCCCCAAAAGAATCTGGATTGTGGAGGGGGAACAGAGAAAAAAGCTCATTTAGGACCTGCACTTACGAAGGGGTAGGCGCAGTATATCAGGGAGTAACCATCTGAGAATAAAACAGCTGGAGATTGTTAAGGCAATTTCACAGGAAAGGATAGGGTACTGGGAACTCCTTAGAAAAATCTGATTTGTGGTGAGGGGAGAGAGATAAAAGCTCATTTAGGAACGACATGAACGTGCTGCTTAGGTAGCAGTTTATCAGTAAATATCTCCACTGAGATTAAGAAAAGGAGTAGCTTAATAAATTAAGTACTTCCTGGTATGGTTCCTGTACTGGTAACTCCCAAAAGAATCTTGATTGTGGTGAGGAACAGAGAAAAAAGCTCATTTAGGACCTGCACTTACGAAGGGGGTAGGCAGCTGTATATCAGGTAGTAAACCTTCTGAGAATAAAAACAGCTGGAGCTTGTTAAGGTAATTACACAGGGGAAAGGATAATGTACTGAGAACTCTCAGAAGAATCTGATTTGTGGTGAGGGAGAGAGATAAAAGCTCATTTAGGAACGACATGAACATGCTGCGTAGGTAGCTGTTTCTCAGTAAATATCTCCACTGAGATTAAGAAAAGCAGTAGCTTAATAAATAAGTACTTCCTGGTATGGTTACTGTACTGGTAACTCCCCAAAGAATCTGGATTGTGTGAGGGAACAGAGAAAAAAGCTCATTTAGGACCTGCACTTACGAAGGGGGTAGGCCGCAGTATATCAGGGAGTAAACCTTCTGAGAATAAAAACAGCTGGAGCTTGTTAAGGTAATTACACAGGGAAAGGATAATGTACTGGAACTCCTCAGAATAATCTGATTTGTGGTGAGGGGAGAGAGATAAAAGCTCATTTAGGACGACTGAACATGCTGCGTAGGTAGCTGTTTATCAGTAAATATCTCCACTGAGATTAAGAAAAGCAGTAGCTTAATAAATTAAGTACTTCCTGGTATGGATACTGTACTGGTAACTCCCCAAAAGAATCTGGATTGTGGTGAGGGAACAGAGAAAAAAGCTCATTTAGGAACGACATGAACATGCTGCGTAGGTAGCTGTTTATCATTAAATATCTACACTGAGATTAAGAAAAGCAGTAGCTTAATAAATTAAGTACTTCCTGGTACGGTTACTGTACTGGTAACTCCCCAAAAGAATCTGGATTGTGGTGAGGGAACAGAGAAAAAAGCTCATTTAGGACCTGCACTTACGAAGGGAGTATGCAGCTGTATATCAGGAGTAAACCTTCTGAGAATAAAACAGCTGGAGCTTGTTAAGGTAATTACACAGGGGAAAGGATAATGTACTGGGAACTCCTCAGAAGAATCTGATTTGTGGTGAGGGGAAGGGATAAAAGCTCATTTAGGAACGACATGGACATGCTGCGAGGGTAGCTGTTTATGAGTAAATATCTCCACTGAGATTAAGAAAAGCAGTCGCTTAATAAATTTCGTACTTCCTGGGATGGTACTGTACTGGTAACTCCCCAAAAGAATCTGGATTGTAGTGAGGGAACAGAGAAAAAAGTCATTTAGGACCTGCGCTTACGAAGGGGGTAGGCAGTTGTAGATCAGGGAGTAAACCTTCTGAGAATAAAAACAGCTGGAGCTTGTTAAGGTAATTACACAGGGAAAGGATAATGTACTGGGAACTCCTCAGAAGAATCTGATTTTGGTGAGGGGAGAGAGATAAAAGCTCATTTAGGAAAGACATGAACATGCTGCGTAGGTAGCTGTTCATCAGTAAATATCTCCACTGAGATTAAGAAAAGCAGTAGTTTAATTAATTAAGTACTTCCTGGTATGGTTACTGTACTGGTAAGTCACCAAAACAATCCGGATTGTGGTGAGGGACCGAGAAAAAAGCTCATTTAGGACCTGCACTTACGAAGGGGGTAGGCAGCTGTATATCAAGGAGTAAACCTTCTGAGAATAAAAACAGCTGGAGCTTGTTAAGGTAATTACACAGGGGAAAGGATAATGTACTGGGAACTGCTCAGAAGAATCTGATTTGTGGTGAGGGGAGAGAGATAAGAGCTCATTCAGGAACGACATGAACATGCTGCGTAGGTAGCTGTTTATCAGTAAATATCTCACTGAGATTAAGAAAAGCAGTAGCTTAATAAATTAGTACTTCCTGGTATGGTTACTGTACTGGTAACTCCCGAAAAGAATCTGGATTGTGGTGAGGGAACAGAGAAAAAAGCTCATTTAGGACCTGCACTTACGAAGGGGGTAGGCAGCTGTATATCAGGGAGTAAACCTTCTGAGAATAAAAACACCTGGAGCTTGTTAAGATAATTACACAGGGGAAAGGATAATGTACTGGGAACTCCTCAGAAGAATCTGATTTGTGGTGAGGGGAGAGAGATAAAAGCTCATTTAGGAACGACATGAACATGCTGCCTAGGTAGCTGTTTATCAGTAAATATCTCCACTGAGATTAAGAAAAGCAGTAGCTTAATAAATTAAGTACTTCCTGGTATGGTTACTGTACTGGTAACTCCCCAAAAGAATCTGGATTGTGGTGAGGGAACAGAGAAAAAAGGTCATTTAGGACCTGCTCTTACGAAGGGGGTAGGCAGCTGTATATCAGGGAGTAAACCTTCTGAGAATAAAAACAGCTGGAGCTTGTTAGGTAATTACACAGGGGAAAGAAAATGTACTGGGAACTCAGAAGAATCTGATTTGTGGTGAGGGGAGAGAGATAAAAGCTCATTTAAGAACGACATGAACATGCTGCGTACATAGCTGTTTATCAGTAAATATCTCCACTGAGACTAAGAAAAGCAGTAGCTTAATAAATTAAGTACTTCCTGGTATGGTTACTGTACTGGTAACTCCCAAAAGAATCTGCATTGTGGTGAGGGAACAGAGAAAAAAGCTCATTTAGGACCTGCACTTACGAAGGGGGCAGGCAGCTGTATATCAGGGAGTAAACCTTCTGAGAATAAAAACAGCTGGATCTTGTTAAGGTAATTACACAGGGGAAAGGATAATGTACTGGGAACTCCTCAGAAGAATCTGATTTGTGGTGAGGGGAGAGAGATAAAAGCTCATTTAGGAACGACATGAACATGCTGCGTAAGTAGCTGTTTATCAGTAAATATCTCCACTGAGATAAGAAAAGCAGTAGCTTAATAAATTAAGTACTTCCTAGTATGGTTACTGTACTGGTAACTCCCCAAAAGAATCTAGATTGTGGTGAGGGAACAGAGAAAAAAGCTCATTTTGGACCTGCACTACGAAGGGGGTAGGCAGCTGTATATCAGGGAGTAAACCTTCTGAGAATAAATCAGCTGGAGCTTGTTAAGGTAATTACACAGGGAAAGGATAATGTACTGGGAACTCCTCAGAAGAATCTGATTTGTGGTGAGGGAGAGAGATAAAAGCTCATTACTAACGACTGAACATGCTGCCTACGTAGCTGTTTATCAGAAATATCTCCACTGAGATTAAGAAAAGCAGTAGCTTAATAAATTAAGTACTTCCTGGTATGGTTACTGTACTGGTAACTCCCCAAAAGAATCTGGATTGTGGTGAGGGAACAGAGAAAAAAGCTCATTTAGGACCTGCACTTACGAAGGGCGTAGGCAGCTGTATATCAGGGAGTAAACCTTCTGAGAATAAAAACAGCTGGAGCTTGTTAAGGTAATTACACAGGGGAAAGGATAATGTACTGAGAACTCCTCAGAAGAATCTTATTTGGGGTGAGCGGAGAGAGATAAAAGCTCATTTAGGAACGACATTAACATGCTGCGTAGGTAGCTGTTTATCAGTAAATATCTCACTGAGATTAAGAAAAGCAGTAGCTTAATAAATTAAGTACTTCCTGGTATGGATACTGTACTGGTAACTCAGCAAGCAAATCTGGATTGTGGTGAGGGAACAGAGAAAAAAGCTCATTTAGGACCTGCACTTACGATTAGGGTAGGCAGCTGTATATCAGGGAGTAAACCTTCTGAGAATAAAAACAGCTGGAGCTTGTTAAGGTAATTACAGGGGAAAGGATAATGTACTGGGAACTCCTCAGAAGAATCTGATTTGTGGTGAGGGGAGAGAGATAAAAGCTCATATAGAACGACATGAACATGCTGCGTACGTAGCTGTTTATCAGTAAATATCTCCACTGAGATTAAGAAAAGCAGTAGCTTAATAAATTAAGTACTTCCTGGTATGGTTACTGTACTGGTAACTCCCAAAAGAATCTGGATTGTGGAGGGGGAACAGAGAAAAAAGCTCATTTAGGACCTGCACTTACGAAGGGGGTAGGCAGTATATCAGGGAGTAAACCATCTGAGAATAAAACAGCTGGAGATTGTTAAGGCAATTTCACAGGGGAAAGGATAGGGTACTGGGAACTCCTTAGAAAAATCTGATTTGTGGTGAGGGGAGAGAGATAAAAGCTCATTTAGGAACGACATGAACGTGCTGCTTAGGTAGCAGTTTATCAGTAAATATCTCCACTGAGATTAAGAAAAGGAGTAGCTTAATAAATTAAGTACTTCCTGGTATGGTTCCTGTACTGGTAACTCCCCAAAAGAATCTTGATTGTGGTGAGGGAACAGAGAAAAAAGCTCAATTAGGACCTGCACTTACGAAGGGGGTAGGCAGCTGTATATCAGGTAGTAAACCTTCTGAGAATAAAAACAGCTGGAGCTTGTTAAGGTAATTACACAGGGGAAAGGATATTGTACTGAGAACTCCTCAGAAGAATCTGATTTGTGGTGAGGGGAGAGAGATAAAAGCTCATTTAGGAACGACATGAACATGCTGCGTAGGTAGCTGTTTCTCAGTAAATATCTCCACTGAGATTAAGAAAAGCAGTAGCTTAATAAATTAAGTACTTCCTGGTATGGTTACTGTACTGGTAACTCCCCAAAAGAAATCTGGATTGTGGTGAGGGAACAGAGAAAAAAGCTCATTTAGGAACGACATGACCATGCTGGCTACGTAGCTGTTTATCAGTAAATATCTCCACTGGGATTAAGAAAAGAAGTAGCTTAATAAATTAAGTAATTCTGGTATGGTTATTGTACTGGTAACTCCCCAAAAGAATCTGCATTGTGGTGAGGGAACAGAGAAAAAGCTCATTTAAGACCTGCACTTACGAAGGGGTTAGGCAGCAGTATATCAGGGAGTAAACCTTCTGAGAATAAAAACAGCTCGAGCGTGTTAACGTAATTACACAAGGGAAAGGATAATGTACTGGGAACTCCTCAGAAGAATCTGATTTGTGGTGAGGGAGAGAGATAAAAGCTCATTTAGGAACGAAATGCACATGCTGCGTAGGAAGCTGTTTATCAGTAAATATCTCCACTGAGATTAAGAAAAGCAGTAGCTTAATAAATTAAGTACTTCCTGGTATGGTTACTGTACTGGTAACTCCCAAAAGAATCTGGATTGTGGTGAGGGAACAGAGAATAAGCTAATTTAGGACCTGCACTTACGAAGGGGGTAGGCAGCTGTATATCAGGGAGTAAACCTTCTGAGAATAAAAACAGCTGGATCTTGTTAAGGTAATTACACAGGGGAAAGGATAATGTACTGGGAACTCCTCAGAAGAATCTCATTTGTGGTGAGGGGAGAGAGATATAAGCTCATGTAGGAACGACATGAACATGCTTCATAGGTAGCTGTTTATCAGTAAATATCACCACTGAGATTAAGAAAAGCAGTAGCTTATAAATTAAGTAATTCCTGGTATGGTTACTGTACTGGTAACTCCCCAAAAGAATCTGCATTTTGGTGAGGGAACAGAGAAAAAAGCTCATTTATTACCTGCACTTACGAAGGGGGTAGGCAGCAGTATATCAGGGAGTAAACATTCTGAGAATAAAAAGAGATGGAGCTTGTTAAGGTAATTACACAGGGGAAAGGATAATGTACTGGGAACTCCTCAGAAGAATCTGATTTGTGGTGAGGGGAGAGAGATATACTCATTTAGGGAAGGACATGAACATGCTGCATAGGTAGCTGTTTATCAGTAAATATCTCCACAGAGATTAAGAAAAGCAGTAGCTTAATAAATTAAGTACTTCCTGGTATGGTTACTGTACTGGTAACTCCCCAAAAGAATCGGATTGTGGCGAGGGAACAGAGAAAAAAGCTCATTTAGGACCTGCACTTACGAAGGGGATAGGCAGCTGTATATCAGGGAGTAAACCTTCTGAGAATAAAAACAGCTGGAGTTTCTTAAGGTAATTACACAGGGGAAAGAATAATGTACTGGGAACTCCTCAGAAGAATCTGATTTGTGGTGAGGGGAGAGAGATAAAAGCTCATTTAGGAACGACATGAACATGCTGCGTAGGTAGCAGTTTATCAGTAAATATCTCACTGAGATTAAGAAAAGCAGTAGCTTAATGAATTAAGTACTTCCTGGTATGGTTACTGTACTGGTAACTCCCCAAAAGAATCTGGATTGTGGTGAGGGAACAGAGAAAAAAGCTCATTAGGACCTTCACTTACGAAGGGGATAGGCAGCTGTATATCAGGAGTAAACTTTTGAGAATAAAAACAGCTGGAGTTTCTTAAGGTAATTACACAGGGGAAAGAATAATGTACTGGGAACTCCTCAGAAGAATCTGATTTGTGGTGAGGGGAGAGAGATAAAATCTCATTTAAGAACGAAATGAACATGCTGCGTAGGTAGCTGTTTATCAGTAAATATTTCCATTGATTAAGAAAAGCAGTAGCTTAATAAATTAGTACTTCCTTGTATGGTTACTGTACTGATAACTCGCCAAAAGAATCTGGATTGTGGTGAGGGAACAGAGAAAAAAGCTCATTTAGGACCTGCAATTACTAAGGGGGTAGGCAGCTGTATATCAGGAGCAAACCTTCTGAGAATAAAAACAGCTGGAGCTTGTTAAGGTAATTACACAGGGGAAAGCATAATGTACTGGGAACTCCTCAGAAGAATCTGATTTGTGGTGAGGGGAGAGAGATAAAAGCTCATTTAGGAACGACATGAACATGCTGCGTAGGTAGCTGTTTATCAGTAAATATCTCCACTGAGACTAAGAAAAGCAGTACCTTAATAAATTAAGTACTTCCTGGTATGGTTACTGTACTGGTAACTCCCCAAAAGAATCTGCATTGTGGTGAGGGAACAGAGAAAAAAGCTCATTTAGGACCTGCACTTACGAAGGGGTAGGCAGCTGTATATCAGGAGTAAACTTCTGAGAATAAAAACAGCTGGAGCTTGTTAAGGTAATTACACAGGGGAAAGGATAATGTACTGGGAACTCCTCAGAAGAATCTGATTTGTGTTGAGGGGAGAGAGATAAAAGCTCATTTACGAACGACATGAACATGCTGCGTAGGTAGCTGTTTATCAGTAAATATCTCACTGAGACTAAGAAAAGCAGTAGCTTAATAAATTAAGTACTTCCTGGTATGGTTACTGTACTGGTAACTCCCCAAAAGAATCTGCATTGTGGTGAGGGAACAGAGAAAAAAGCTCATTTAGGACCTGCACTTACGAAGGGGGTAGGCAGCAGTATATCAGGGAGTAAACCTTCTGAGAATAAAAACAGCTAGCTTTTTAACGTAATTACACAAGGGAAAGGATAATGTACTGGGAACTCCTCAGAAGAATCTGATTTGTGGTGAGGGGAGAGAGATAAAAGCTCATTAGGAACGACATGCACATGCTGCGTAGGTAGCTGTTTATCAGTAAATATCTCCACTGAGATTAAGAAAAGCAGTAGCTTAATAATTAAGTACTTCCTGGTATGGTTACTGTACTGGTAACTCCCCAAAAGAATCTGGATTGTGGTGAGGGAACAGAGAAAAAAGCTCATTTAGGACCTGCACTTACGAAGGGGGTAGGCAGCTGTATATCAGGAGTAAACCTTCTGAGCATAAAAACAGCTGGATCTTGTTAAGGTAATTACACAGGGGAAAGGATAAGTACTGGGAACTACTCAGAAGAATCTCATTTGTGGTGAGGGGAGAGAGATATAAGCTCATGTAGGAACGACATGAACATGCTGCATAGGTAGCTGTTTATCAGTAAATATCACCACTGAGATTACGAAAAGCAGTAGCTTAATAAATTAAGTAATTCCTGGTATGGTTTCTGTACTGGTAACTCCCCAAAAGAATCTGCATTTTGGTGAGGGAACAGAGAAAAATCTCATTTACCGGCAGCTTACGAAGGGGGTAGGCAGCAGTATATCAGGGAGTAAACCTTCTGAGAATAAAAAGAGATGGAGCTTGTTAAGGTAATTACACAGGGGAAAGGATAATGTACTGGGAACTCTCAGAAGAATCTGATTTGTGGTGAGGGAGAGAGATATTACTCATTAAGAAGGACATGAACATGCTGCATAGGTAGCTGTTTATCTGTAAATATCTCCACAGAGATTAAGAAAAGCAGTAGCTTAATAAATTAAGTACTTCCTGGTATGGTTACTGTACTGGTAACTCCCCAAAAGAATCGGATTGTGGCGAGGGAACAGAGAAAAAAGCTCATTTAGGACTGCACATACGAAGGGGATAGGCAGCTGTATATCAGGGAGTAAACCTTCTGAGAATAAAACAGCTGGAGTTTCTTAAGGTAATTACACAGGGGAAAGAATAATGTACTGGGAACTCCTCAGAAGAATCTGATTTGTGGTGAGGGGAGAGAGATAAAGCTCATTTAGGAACGACATGAACATGCTGCGTAGGTAGCAGTTTATCAGTAAATATCTCCACTGAGATTAAGAAAAGCAGTAGCTTAATGAATTAAGTACTTCCTGGTATGGTTACTGTACTGGTAACTCCCCAAAGAATCTGGATTGTGGTGAGGGAACAGAGAAAAAAGCTCATTTAGGACCTTCACTTACGAAGGGGGTAGGCAGCTGTATATCAGGGAGTCTCGCTTCTGAGAATAAAAACAGCTGGAGCTTGTTAAGGTAATTACACGGGAAAGGATAATGTACTGGGAACTCCTCAGAAGAATCTGATTTGTGGTGAGGGGAGAGAGATAAAATCTCATTTAAGAACGAAATGAACATGCTGCGTAGGTAGCTGTTTATCAGTAATATTTCATTGATTAAGAAAAGCAGTAGCTTAATAAATTAAGTACTTCCTGTATGGTTACTGTACTGATAACTCGCCAAAAGAATCTGGATTGTGGTGAGGGAACAGAGAAAAAGCTCGTTTAGGACCTGCAATTACTAAGGGGGTAGGCAGCTGTATATCAGGGAGTAAACCTTCTGAGAATAAAAACAGCTGGAGCTTGTTAGGTAATACACAGGGGAAAGGATAATGTACTGGGAACTCCTCAGAAGAATCTGATTTGTGGTGAGGGGAGAGAGATAAAAGCTCATTAGGAATGAACATGCTGCGTAGGTAGCTGTTATCAGTAAATATCTCCACTGAGACTAAGAAAGCGTAGCTTAATAAATTAAGTACTTCCTGTAATGGTTACTGTACTGGTAACTCCCAAAAGAATCTGCATTGTGGTGAGGGAACAGAGAAAAAAAGCTCATTTAGGACCTGCACTTACGAAGGGGGTAGGCAGCAGTATATCAGGGAGTAAACCTTCTGAGAATAAAAACAGCTGGGGCTTGTTAACCTAATTACACAAAGGAAAGGATAATGTACTGGGAACTCCTCAGAAGAATCTGATTTGTGGTGAGGGAGAGAGATAAAAGCTCATTTAGGAACGACATGCACATGCTGCGTAGGTAGCTGTTTATCAGTAAATACTTCCACTGAGATTAAGAAAAGCAGTAGCTTAATAAATTAAGTACTTCTGGTATGGTTACTGTACTGGTAACTCCCCAAAGAATCTGGATTGTGGTGAGGGAACAGAGAAAAAAGCTCATTTAGGACCTGCACTTACGAAGGGGGTAGGCAGCTGTATATCAGGGAGTAAACCTTCTGAGAATAAAAACAGCTGGATCTTGTTAAGGTAATACACAGGGAAAGGATAATGTACTGGGAACTACTCAGAAGAATCTCATTTGTGGTGAGGGGAGAGAGATATAAGCTCATTAGGAACGACATGAACATGCTGCATAGGTAGCTGTTTATCAGTAAATATCACCACTGAGATTACGAAAAGCAGTAGCTTAATAAATTAAGTAATTCCTGGTATGGTTTCTGTACTGGTAACTCCCAAAAGAATCTGCATTTTGGTGAGGGAACAGAGAAAAATCTCATTTAGGACCTGCACTTACGAAGGGGGTAGGCAGCAGTATATCAGGGAGTAACCTTCTGAGAATAAAAAGAGATGGAGCTTGTTAAGGTAATTACACAGGGGAAAGGATAATGTACTGGGAACTCCTCAGAAGAATCTGATTTGTGGTGAGGGAGAGAGATATATACTCATTTAAGAAGGACATGACATGCTGCATAGGTAGCTGTTTATCAGTAAATATCTCCACAGAGATTAAGAAAAGCAGTAGCTTAATAAATTAAGTACTTCCTGGTATGGTTACTGTACTGGTAACTCCCCAAAAGAATCGGATTGTGGCGAGGGAACAGAGAAAAAAGCTCATTTAGGACTGCACATACGAAGGGGATAGGCAGCTGTATATCAGGGAGTAAACCTTCTGAGAATAAAAACAGCTGGAGTTTCTTAAGGTAATTACACAGGGGAAACAATAATGTACTGGGAACTCCTCAGAAGAATCTGATTTGTGGTGAGGGGAGAGAGATAAAAGCTCATTTAGGAACGACATGAACATGCTGCGTAGGTAGCGTTTATCAGTAAATATCTCACTGAGATTAAGAATAGCAGTAGCTTAATGAATTAAGTACTTCCTGGTATGGTTACTGTACTGGTAACTCCCAAAGAATCTGGATTGTGGGAGGGAACAGAGAAAAAATCTCGTTTAGGACCTGCAATTACTAAGGGGGTAGGCAGCTGTATATCAGGGAGTAAACATTCTGAGAATAAAAACAGCTGGAGCTTGTTAAGGTAATTACACAGGGGAAAGGATAATGTACTGGGAACTCCTCAGAAGAATCTGATTTGTGGTGAGGGGAGAGAGATAAAAGCTCATTTAGGAACGACATGAACATGCTGCGTAGGTAGCTGTTTATCAGTAAATATCTCCACTGAGACTAAGAAAAGCAGTAGCTTAATAAATTAAGTACTTCCTGGTATGGTTACTGTACTGGTAACTCCCAAAAGAATCTGCATTGTGGTGAGGGAACAGAGAAAAAAGCTCATTTAGGACCTGCACTTACGAAGGGGGTAGGCAGCAGTATATCAGGGAGTAAACCTTCTGAGAATAAAACAGCTGGGCTTGTTAACCTAATTACACAGGGAAAGGATAATGTACTGGGAACTCCTCAGAAGAATCTGATTTGTGGTGAGGGAGAGAGATAAAAGCTCATTTAGGACACGACATGACATGCTGCGTAGGTAGCTGTTTATCAGTAAATATCTCCACTGAGATTAAGAAAAGCAGTAGCTTAATAAATTAAGTACTTCCTGGATGGTTACTGTACTGGTAACTCCCCAAAAGAATCTGCATTGTGGTGAGGGAACAGAGAAAAAAGCTCATTTAGGACCTGCACTTACGAAGGGGGTAGGCAGCTGTATATCAGGGAGTAAACCTTCTGAGAATAAAAAACAGCTGGATCTTGTTAAGGTAATTACACAGGGAAAGGATAATGTACTGGGAACTACTCAGAAAAATCTCATTTGTGGTGAGGGGAGAGAGATATAAGCTCATGTAGGAACGACATGAACATGCTGCATAGGTAGCTGTTTATCAGTAAATATCACCACTGAGATTACGAAAAGCAGTAGCTTAATAAATTAAGTAATTCCTGGTATGGTTACTGTACTGGTAACTCCCCAAAAGAATCTGCATTTTGGTGAGGGAACAGAGAAAAAAGCTCATTTAGGACCTGCACTTACGAAGGGGTAGGCAGCAGTATATCAGGGAGTAAACCTTCTGAGAATAAAAAGAGATGGAGCTTGTTAAGGTAATTACACAGGGGAAAGGATAATGTACTGGGAACTCCTCAGAAGAATCTGATTTGTGGTGAGGGGAGAGAGATATATACTCATTTAGGAAGGACATGAACATGCTGCATAGGTACGGTTGATCAGTAAATATCTCCACAGAGATTAAGAAAAGCAGTAGCTTAATAAATTAAGTACTTCCTGTATGGTTACTGTACTGGTAACTCCCCAAAAGAATCGGATTGTGGCGAGGGAACAGAGAAAAAAGCTCATTTAGGACCTGCACATACGAAGGGGATAGGCAGCTGTATATCAGGATTAAACCTTCTGAGAATAAAAACAGCTGGAGCTTCTTAAGGTAATTACACAGGGGAAAGTATAATGTACTGGGAACTCCTCAGAAGAATCTGATTTGTGGTGAGGGGAGAGAGATAAAAGCTCATTTAGGAACGACATGAACATGCTGGCTAGATATCAGTTTATCAGTAATATCTCCACTGAGATAAGAAAAGCAGTAGCTTAATGAATTAAGTACTTCCTGGTATGGTTACTCTACTGGTAACTCCCCAAAAGAATCTGGATTGTGGTGAGGGAACAGAGAAAAAAGCTCATTTAGGACCTTCACTTACGAAGGGGGTAGGCAGCTGTATATCAGGGAGTATCGCTTCTGAGAATAAAACAGCTGGAGCTAGTTAAGGTAATTACACAGGGGAAAGGATAATGTACTGGGAACTCCTCAGAAGAATCTGATTTGTGTTGAGGGAGAGAGATAAAAGCTCATTAGGAACGACATGACATGCTGCGTAGGTAGCTGTTTATCAGTAAATATCTCCACTGAGACTAAGAAAAGCAGTAGCTTAATAAATTAAGTACTTCCTGGTATGGTTACTGTACTGGTAACTCCCCAAAAGAATCTGCATGTGGTGAGGGAACAGAGAAAAAAGCTCATTTAGGACCTGCACTTACGAAGGGGGTAGGCAGCAGTATATCAGGGAGTAAACCTTCTGAGAATAAAAACAGCTGGAGCTTGTTAACGTAATTACACAAGGGAAAGGATAATGTACTGGGAACTCCTCAGAAGAATCTGATTTGTGGTGAGGGGAGAGAGATAAAAGCTCATTACTAACGACATGAACATGCTGCTACGTAGCTGTTTATCAGAAAATATCTCCACTGAGATAAGAAAAGCAGTAGCTTAATAAATTAAGTACTTCCTGGTATGGTTACTGTACTGGTAACTCCCAAAATAATCTGGATTGTGGTGAGGGAACAGAGAAAAAAGCTCATTAGGACCTGCACTTACGAAGGGGTAGGCAGCTGTATATCAGGGAGTAAACCTTCTGAGAATAAAAACAGCTGGATCTTGTTAAGGTAATTACACAGGGAAAGGATAATGTACTGGGAACTACTCAGAAGAATCTCATTTGTGGTGAGGGGAGAGAGATATAAGCTCATGTAGGAACGACATGAACATGCTGCATAGGTAGCTGTTTATCAGTAAATATCACCACTGAGATTACGAAAAGCAGTAGCTAATAAATTAAGTAATTCCTGGTATGGTTACTGTACTGGTAACTCCCCAAAGAATCTGCATTTTCTTGAGGGAACAGAGAAAAAAGCTCATTTAGGACCTGCACTTACGAAGGGGTAGGCAGCAGTATATCAGGGAGTAAACCTTCTGAGAATAAAAAGAGATGGAGCTTGTTAAGGTAATTACACAGGGGAAAGGATAATGTACTGGGAACTCCTCAGAAGAATTGATTTGTGGTGAGGGGAGAGAGATATATACTCATTTAAGAAGGACATGAACATGCTGCATAGGTAGCTGTTATCAGTAAATATCTCCACAGAGATTAAGAAAAGCAGTAGCTTAATAAATTAAGTACTTCCTGGTATGGTTACTGTACTGGTAACTCCCCAAAAGAATCGGATTGTGGCGAGGGAACAGAGAAAAAAGCTCATTTAGGACCTGCACATACGAAGGGGATAGGCAGCTGTATATAAGGGAGTAAACCTTCTGAGCATAAAAACAGCTGGAGCTTCTTAGGTAATTACACAGGGGAAAGGATAATGTACTGGGAACTCCTCAGAAGAATCTGATTTGTGGTGAGGGGAGAGAGATAAAAGCTCATTTAGGAACGATATGAACATGCTGCGTAGGTAGCAGTTTATCAGTAAATATCTCCACTGAGATTAAGAAAAGCAGTAGCTTAATGAATTAAGTACTTCCTGGTATGGTTACTGTACTGGTAACTCCCAAAAGAATCGGATTGTGGCGAGGGAACAGAGAAAAAAGCTCATTTAGGACCTGCACATACGAAGGGGATAGGCAGCTGTATATCAGGGATTAAACCTTCTGAGAATAAAAACAGCTGGAGCTTCTTAAGGTAATTACACAGGGGAAAGTATAATGTACTGGGAACTCTCAGAAGAATCTGATTGTGGTGAGGGGAGAGAGATAAAGCTCATTTAGGAACGACATGAACATGCTGCGTAGGTATCAGTTTATCAGAAAATATCTCCACTGAGATAAGAAAAGCAGTAGCTTAATGAATTAAGTACTTCCTGGTATGGTTACTACTGGTAACTCCCCAAAAGAATCTGGATTGTGGTGAGGGAACAGAGAAAAAAGCTCATTTAGGACCTTCACTACGAAGGGGGTAGGCAGCTGTATATCAGGGAGTATCGCTTCTGAGAATAAAAACAGCTGGAGCTAGTTAGGTAATTACACAGGGGAAAGGATAATGTATGGGAACTCCTCAGAAGAATCTGATTTGTGTTGAGGGGAGAGAGATAAAAGCTCATTTAGGAACGACTGAACATGCTGCGTAGGTAGCTGTTTATCAGTAAATATCTCCACTGAGACTAAGAAAGCAGTAGCTTAATAAATTAAGTACTTCCTGGTATGGTTACTGTACTGGTAACTCCCAAAAGAATCTGCATTGTGGTGAGGGAACAGAGAAAAAAGCTCATTTAGGACCTGCACTTACGAAGGGGGTAGGCAGCAGTATATCAGGGAGTAACCTTCTGAGAATAAAAACAGCTGGAGCTTGTTACGTAATTACACAAGGGAAAGGATAATGTACTGGGAACTCTCAGAAGAATCTGATTTGTGGTGAGGGGAGAGAGATAAAAGCTCATTTAGGAACGACATGAACATGCTGCGTAAGTAGCTGTTTATCAGTAAATATCTCCACTGAGATTAAGAAAAGCAGTAGCTTAATAAATTAAGTACTTCCTAGTATGGTTACTGTACTGGTAACTCCCAAAAGAATCTAGATTGTGGTGAGGGAACAGAGAAAAAAGCTCATTTTGGACCTGCACTACGAAGGGGTAGGCAGCTGTATATCAGGGAGTAAACCTTCTGAGAATAAAATCAGCTGGAGCTTGTTAAGGTAATTACACAGGGAAAGGATAATGTACTGGGAACTCCTCAGAAGATCTGATTTGTGGTGAGGGGAGAGAGATAAAAGCTCATTACTAACGACATGAACATGCTGCTACGTAGCTGTTTATCAGAAAATATCTCCACTGAGATTAAGAAAAGCAGTAGCTTAATAAATTAAGTACTTCCTGGTATGGTTACTGTACTGGTAACTCCCAAAAGAATCTGGATTGTGTGAGGGAACAGAGAAAAAGCTCATTTAGGACCTGCACTTACGAAGGGCGTAGGCAGCTGTATATCAGGGAGTAAACCTTCTGAGAATAAAAACAGCTGGAGCTCGTTAAGGTAATTACACAGGGGAAAGGATAATGTACTGAGAACTCCTCAGAAGAATCTTATTTGGGGTGAGCGGAGAGAGATAAAAGCTCATTTAGGAACGACATTAACATGCTGCGTAGGTAGCTGTTTATCAGTAAATATCTCCACTGAGATTAAGAAAGCAGTAGCTTAATAAATTAAGTACTTCCTGGTATGGATACTGTACTGGTAACTCAGCAAGCAAATCTGGATTGTGGTGAGGGAACAGAGAAAAAAGTTCATTTAGGACCTGCACTTACGAAGGGGGTAGGCAGCTGTATCAGGGAGTAAAACTTCTGAGAATAAAAACAGCTGGAGCTTGTTAAGGTAATTACAAAGGGGAAAGGATAATGTACTGGGAACTCCTCAGAAGAATCTGATTTGTGGTGAGGGGAGAGAGATAAAAGCTCATTTGGGAACGACATGAACAGCTGCGCAGGTAGCTGTTTATCAGTATATATATCTCTGAGATTAAGAAAAGCAGTAGCTTAATAAATTAAGTACTTCCTGGTATGGTTACTGTACTGGTAACTCCCCAAAAGAATTGGATTGTGGTGAGGGAACAGAGAAAAAGCTCATTTAGGACCTGCACTTACAAAGGGGGTAGGCAGCTGTATAACAGGGAGTAAACCTTCTGAGAATAAAAAGAGCTGGAGCTTGTTAAGGTAATTAACAGGGAAAGGATAATGTACTGGGAACTCTCAGAAGAATCTGATTTGTGGTGAAGGAAGAGATATTAAAGCTCATTTAGGAACGATATGAACATGTGCGTAGGTAGCTGTTTATCAGTAAATATCTCCACTGAGATTAAGAAAAGCAGTAGCTTAATAAATTAAGTACTTCCTGGTATGGATACTGTACTGGTAACTCCCCAAAGAGTCTGGATTGTGGTGAGGGAACAGAGAAAAAAGCTCATTTAGGACCTGCACTTACGATTAGGGTAGGCAGCTGTATATCAGGGAGTAAACCTTCTGAGAATAAAAACAGCTGGAGCTTGTTAAGGTAATTACAAGGGGAAAGGATAATGTACTGGGAACTCCTCAGAAGAATCTGATTTGTGGT
>NW_025961983.1:0-77776 GCF_023159225.1 Perognathus longimembris pacificus | reverse complement strand
GGTATGGTTACTGTACTGGTAACTCCCCAAAAGAATCTGGATTGTGGTGAGGGAACAGAGAATAAAGCTCATTTAGGACCTTCAATTACGAAGGGGGTAGGCAGCTGTATATCAGGGAGTAAACCTTCTGAGAATAAAAACAGCTGGAGCTTGTTAAGGTAATTACACAGTGGAAAGGATAATGTACTGGGAACTCCTCAGAAGAATCTGATTTGTGGTGAGGGGAGAGAGATAAAAGCTCATTTAGCAACGACATGAACATGTTGCGTAGGTAGCTGTTTATCAGTAAATATCTCCACTGAGATTAAGAAAAGCAGTAGCTTAATAAATTAACTACTTCCTGGTATGGTTACTGTAGTGGTAACTCCCAAAAGAATCTGGATTGTGGTGAGGGAACAGAGAAAATATCTCATTTAGTACCTGCACTGACAAAGGTGGTACGCAGGTGTATATCAGGGAGTATCCCTTCTGAGAATAAAAACAGCTGAAGCTTGTTATGGTAATTACACAGGGGAGAGGATAATGCACTGTGAACTCCTCAGAATAATCTGATTTGTGGTGAGGGGAGAGAGATCAAAGCTCATTTAAGAACGACATGAAAATGCTGCATAGGTAGCTGTTAATCAGTAAATATCTCCACTGAGATTAAGAAAAGCAGTAGCTTAATAAATTAAGTACTTCCTGGTATGGTTACTGTACTGGTAACTCCCCAAAAGAATCTGGATTGTGGTGAGGGAACCGAGAAAAAAGCTCATTTAGGACCTTCACTTACGGAATGGGTTGGGAGCTGTCTATCAGGGAGTATCCCTTCTGAGAATAAAAACACCTGGAGATTGTTAAGGTAATTACTCAGGGGAAAGGATAATGTACTGGGAACTCCTCAGAAGAATCTGAATTGTGGTGAGGGGAGAGAGATAAAAGCTCATTTAGGAACGACATGAAAATGCTGCATAGGTAGCTGTTTATCAGTAAATATCTCCACTGAGATTAAGAAAAGCAGTAACTTAATAAATTAAGTACTTCCTGGTCTGGTTACTGTACTGGTACCTCCCCAAAAGAATCTGGATTGTGGTGAGGGAACAGAGAAAAAAGCTCATTTAGGACCTGCACTTACGAAGGGGGTAGGCAGCTGTATATCAGTGAGTAAACCTTCTGAAAATAAAAACAGCTGGAGCTTGTTAAGGTAATTACACAGGGGAAAGGATAATGTACTGGGAACTCCTCAGAAGAATCTGATTTGTGGTGAGGGGGAGAGAGATAAAAGCTCCTTTAGGAACGACATGAAAATGCTGCATAGGTAGCTGTTTATCAGTAAATATCTCCACTGACATTAAGAAAAGCAGTAGCTTAATAAATTAAGTACTTCCTGGTATGGTTACAGTACTGGTAACTCCCCAAAAGTATCTGGATTGTGGTGAGGGAACGCAGAAAAACATCTCATTTAGGACCTGCACTTACGAAGGGTGTAGGCAGCTGTATCTCAGGGAGTAAACCTTCTGAGAATAAAAACAGCTGGAGCTTGTTAAGGTAATTACACAGGGGAAAGGATAATGTACTGGGAACTCCTCAGAAGAATCTGATTTGTGGTGAGGGGAGAGAGATAAAAGCTCATTTAGGAACGACTGAAAATGCTGCATAGATGTTGAACCTGAGTAACTGCAGTCGAAATCAGGACACGGGGGATGCAAGGCGAGTGAACCAATGCATACTATATTCCAAGAGGGCCAGGGTTTATATAGGGTTAGAAACCTATTTTACAATTACAGGGTAAAAGATCAATACAGCATGACATTTGTCTCAAATACAGAAGTGGAGGAAATTTCCTACTGTGAGGGCAGGAACTTGATACAAATGCCTTTCTAATTACAGGAGGTAGTGACTACAAATATTGTTGATATCAAAACAAGGAACTGTATACAACCGAGGTAGAACTATAATTATCTCCTAGCTACTATCTCCTTGAGGCTAGATAACATCAATCTTGACTTCTCCAAATACTTGTGAAATAACAGTGAGGAGACTTTCCTGTTTACAGTGAGAATCAGTGAGGAGACTTTCCTGTTTACAGTGAGAATCTAGTGAGGAGACTTTCCTGTTTACAGTGAGAATCTAGTGAGGAGACTTTCCTGTTTACAGAGAGAATCTAACACTAAAGGCAGCTGGTCTAGCAAGTCTCCTCAGGGAGACTTGCTAAGTAGGGGGGAAAAGGAGATTCTCACAACAACTGGTGGCTTCCTTTGACCTACAAACACCAGAAATTCCTTACTGGGAATGTGTTCCCAGGGGCCTATTAGTGTGCTAATGAGGCATCAGAGTAACCGTGCCGGGGCTAAATTTTTCCACTGCTTGGAGACTTTAATTCTCCAACAATTCCCCCTTTTTTTTAATTAATTTTCCACAGCCGCTTCTCTGGAAAGTTTAAGGGCAGTGAGTAAAACATCAGAGGAATTATTCCTAGTGTAACGCTTCATTATAGCTAAGATAGAACAATATCCTAAGAAAAAGACACATATCATAAGTATTAAGGCAATAGAAGCCCTTCCAACACTGTGGGTAATACTTTGCAACCACCCCCTAGGGTCTAGTCCTTCTAAGGTCTGAGCTAGTCCTTGGGCTATGTCATCAATAGAGGAGGCATCTGGCAATTCCTTTGAAAAGCTTCAAAAACCTCCCTGTACAAGCTTTGTTCACCTAACGTACCATTTAGTAGGGCTCCATCTATAAGCATTTGTATATCATTCCATTCACATTCAGAGGCACTATATTTATAAGGTGTTACACAGACATGACTAGAATTCCAATCGCAAGTCAAAAACAATCGTTGCTGTAAAGCCAGATATTTCTGTCCAAGCCAAAACACTCCTTTAACAGCTTCTATCTCATCTTGAAGGTGGGCATTTATTTCCAGCTGATGTTGTCACAGATTGTGGGAGTCCTGGTGCCACTGCACCATAAAGTCATGAGTTTGTACGGATTGTCGCAATGCGGCTCCGGATACTGCTGCAGTTGTAGCAATGGCAATCAGTCCAACAAGTCCTGCAATTTTCAGTCCAATGGCACGACGACTCCTCCTCAGAAGCCACTTAAAAAACTGCATTACCAATCCTTGTACAGGTCCTCCAGCCCAGGGACGATGCATGCGAACAGGAACCCAAAGGGAGTTGCGCTGGGTTAAAATCATGATCCTATCTTGACTAAAATTAAAGGTGACATTGTTATTCAAGCAAGTATACAATTTACAATTTATGCAGGTAATGGCATTCTTTGTTATGTTTATGGGGCAGACCATCAGTACTTGTGGAAAATGAACACAAGCAGAGATATTATAGGTCTTTACAACTTTGTAGGAGGCCGAGGATCCTTTAGTTCCTGAGTAAGTTCCATTGGCCAGCAATACAGGAGCCAGAGAAGCTGCTAATTTCCAGAGATGACGTTGTGGAGGAAATAGCCTGTTTCCATGGGCGAGAGCAGGCCGGGGGTCACTAAAGCCTGCTCCAAACCACCCTAAAAGCTGTTTAGCAGACATGGCATTGGACATGTTCATAGATAAAGTAGGTTCACAAGATGAGTTATATTCAGTGCAGTTTTTCAACCACACACCACAAGGTCCCCAATCATTCCAAGTATGTTGGGATGTATTCCAAATAGTTGGAAAAATTCCTCGACAATTTTCCCAACGTCTTTCAGTAAAGTTAAGGTTTAGGTAAGTAAAATTGTCACATTTAGGCAGGCCAGCAGGAATAGGGTAATTATCTAATTCATAGGTATGGGATCCCACAGACCAGGAAGACAGTCTAATCAGCCGAGTTCTACTGGAGTTATATGAACCTCCATGCTGAATCCAATATTGATATCTAAAAGGGTAACATGGGGAACGGCCTTGACAGATAGCTTTAGAGAACTGAGAATAAGAGAAGTTAAATGATCTTTCCTCTTCCATAGGAAAGACTGGAATGCCAGACCCATAGGGGGGAGAGAGTAAATTAGTAATAGATGTAAAAGAGACAGGGGCTTTTGTCCATAAGTATGGACATAAAGGAGGGTTAGAAATATAGGCCCAATACATTACCTCTGATGTAGCCCCCTACAGTTACCAGTGCATGCCTGTCCATTAGAATGGCCTTATCACTTGGATGAGAATGTTTCACCCCGGACTTGATGCACAGAGGGGTGTTTGTTGCTGGATCCACTGGAGCAGGTGCTAGAAAAGATGGGCTGTCTTCTGTAGAAAACATAAGCATACCCTCGCCCCTGGGTTAACTCCCCGGGACCCAATCTAGCCCAACCCCCAATCTATTCCAAACTGGCTGTGGTTTGTTTTTGCATAGGCGGAGCTAGGAAGTGTCGCTCAGCTCTTGCTAAAACATCTCCTGTGAATTACACACCGATCCCTTGTCTCCTGTGAATTAAAAATATCTCTCACCTCACTCGAGAGCTCGGCAGTTCCGGAATCTCCTGTGGATCAATTGTCAGGTCCCTGGGTACGGACGCCAGATGTTGAAACTGGGTAACTGCAGTCGAAATCAGGACACGGGGGATGCAAGGAGAGTGAACCAATGCATACTTTATTCCAAGAGGGCCAGGGTTTATATAGGGTTAGAAACCAATTTTACAATTACAGGGTAAAAGATCAATACAGCATGACATTTGTCTCAAATACAGAAGTGGAGGAAAATTTCCTACTGTGAGGGCAGGTACTTGATACAAATGCCTTTCTAATTACAGGAGGTAGTGACTACAAAGATTGTTGATATCAAAACAAGGAACTGTATACAAGCGAGGTAGAACTATAATTATCTCCTAGCTACTATCTCCTTGAGGCTAGATAACATCAATCTTGACTTCTCCAAATACTTGTGAAATAACAGTGAGGAGACTTTCCTGTTTACAGTGAGAATCTAGTGAGGACACTTTCCTGTTTACAGTGAGAATCTAGTGAGGAGACTTTCCTGTTTACAGTGAGAATCTAGTGAGGAGACTTTCCTGTTTACAGAGAGAATCTAACACTAAAGGCAGCTGGTCTAGCAAGTCTCCTTAGGGAGACTTGCTAAGTAGGGGGAAAAAGGAGATTCTCACAACAACTGCTGGCTTCCTTTGGCCCACAAAACACCAGAAATTCCTTACTGGGAATGTGTTCCCAAGGGCCTATTAGTGTGCTAATGAGGCATCAGAGTAACCGTGCCGGGGCTAAATTTTTCCACTGGTTGGAGACTTTAATTCTTCAACAAGGAACGCCATGAAAATGCTGCATAGATAGCTGTTTATCAGTAAATATCTCCACTGAGATTAAGAAAAGCAGTAGCTTAATAAATTAAGTATATCCTGGTATGGTTACTGTACTGGTAACTCCCCAAAAGAATCTGGATTGTGGTGAGGGAACAGAGAAAAGAGCTCATTTAGGACCTGCACTTACGAAGGGGGTAGGCAGCTGTATAACAGGGAGTAAACCGTCTGAGAATAAAAACAGCTGGAGCTTGTTAAGGTAATTACACAGGAGAAAGGATAATGTACTGGGAACTCCTCAGAAGAATCTGATTTGTGGTGAGGGGAGAGAGATAAAAGCTCATTTAGGAACGACATGAACATGCTGCGTAGGTAGCTGTTTATCAGTAAATATCTCCACTGAGATTAAGAAAAGCAGTAGCTTAATAAATTAAGTACTTCCTGGTATGGTTACTGTAATGGTAACTCCCCAAAAGAATCTGGATTGTGGTGAGGGAACAGAGAAAAAAAGCTCATTTAGGACCTGCACTTACGAAGGGGGAAGGCAGCTGTATATCAGGGAGTAAACCTTCTGAGAATAAAAACGGCTGGAGTTTGTTAAGGTAATTACACAGGGGAAAGGATAATGTACTGGGAACTCCTAAGAAGAATCTGATTTGTGGTGAGCGGTGAGATTTAAAAGCTCATTTAGGAACGACATGAACATGCTGCGTAGGTAGCTGTTTATCAGTAAATGTCTCCACTGAGATTAAGAAAAGCAGTAGCTTAATAAATTAAGTATTTCCTGGTATGGTTACTGTACTGGTAACTCCCCAAAAGAATCTGGATTGTGGTGAGGGAACAGAGAAACAAGCTCATTTAGGACCTGCTCTTACGAAAGGGGTAGGCAGCTGTATATCAGGGAGTATCCCTTCTGAGAATAAAAACAGCTGGAGCTGGTTAAGGTAATTATACAGGGGAAAGGATAATGTACTAGGAAATCCTCAGAAGAATCTGATTTGTAGTGAGTGTAGAGAGATAAAAGCTCATTTAGGAACGACATGGAAATGCTGCATAGGTGGCTGTTTATCAGTAAATATCTCCACTGAGATTAAGAAAAGCAGTAGCTTAATAAATTAAGTACTTCCTGGTATGGTTACTATACTGGTAACTAACCAAAAGAATCTGGATTGTGGTGAGGGAACAGAGAAAAAAGCTCATTTAGTACCTGCACTTACGAAGGGGGTAGGCAGCTGTTTATCAGGGAGTATCCCTTCTGAGAATAAAAACAGCTGGAGCTTGTTAAGGTAATTACACAGGGGAAAGGATAATGTACTGGGAACTCCTCAGAAGAATCTGATTTGTGGTGAGGGGAGAGAGATAAAAGCTCATTTAGGAACGACATGAACATGCTGCGTAGGTAGCTGTTTATCACTAAATATCTCCACTGAGATTAAGAAAAGCAGTAGCTTAATAAATTATGGACTTCCTGGTATGGTTACTGTTCTGGTGAATAGCCAAAAGAATCTGGATTGTGGTGAGGGAAACAGAGAAAAAAGCTCATTTAGGGACCAGCACTTACGAAGGGGGGTAGCAGAAGTGTATCAGGGAGTAAACCTTCTGAGAATAAAAACAACTGGAGCTTGTTAAGGTAATTACACAGGGGAAAGGATAATGTACTGGGAACTCCTCAGAAGAATCTGATTTGTAGTGAGGGGAGAGAGATAATAGCACATTTAGAAAACGACATGAAGATGCTGCGTAGGTAGCTGTTTATCAGTAAATATCCCCACTGAGATTAAGAAAAGCAGTAGCTTAATAAATTAAGTACTTCCTGGTATGGTTACTGTACTGGTGACTCCCCAAAATAATCTGGATTGTGGTGAGGGAACAGAGAAAAAAGCTCATTTAGGACCTGCACTTACGAAGGGGGTAGGCAGCTGTATATCAGGGAGCATCCCTTCTGAGAATAAAAACAGCTGGAGCTTGTTAAGGTAATTACACAGGGGAAAGGATAATGTACTGGGAACTCCTCAGAAGAATCTGATTTGTGGTGAGGGGAGAGAGGTAAAAGCTCTTTTAGGAACGACATGAAAATGCTGCATAGGTAGCTGTTTATCAGTAAATATCTCCACTGAGATTAAGAAAAGCAGTAGCTTAATAAATTAAGTACTTCCTGGTATGGTTACTGTACTGGTAACTCCCCAAAAGAATCTGGATTGTTTTGAAGGAACAGAGAAAAAAGCTCATTTAGGACCTGCACTTACGAAGGGGGTAGGCAGCTGTATATCAGGGTGTAAACCTTCTGAGAATAAAAACAGCTGGAGCTTGTTAAGGTAATTACACAGGGGACAGGATAATGTACTGGGAACTCCTCAGAAGAATCTGATTTGTGGTGAGGGGAGAGAGATAAAAGCTCATTTAGGAACGACATGAACATGCTGCGTAGGTACCTGTTTATCAGTAAATATCTCCACTGATATTAAAAAAAGGCAGTAGCTTAATAAATTAAGTACTTCCTGGTATGGTTACTGTACTGGTCACTCCCCAAAAGAATCTGGATTGTGGTGAGGGAAAATAGAATAAAGGTCATTTAAGACCTGCACTTACGAAGGGGGTAGGCAGCTGTATATCAGGGAGTATCCCTTCTGAGAATATTAACAGCTGGTGTTTGTTAAGGTAATTAAACAGGGGAAAGGATAATGTACTGGGAACTCCTCAGAAGAATCTGATTTGTGGTGATGGGAGAGAGATAAAAGCTTATTTAGGAACGAAATGAAAATGATGCATAGGTAGCTGTTTATCAGTAAATATCTCCATTGAGTTTAAGAAAAGCAGTAGCTTAATAAATTAAGTACTTCCTGGTATGGTTACTCTACTGGTAACTCCCCAAAAGAATCTGGATTGTGGTGAGGGAACAGAGAAAAAAGCTCTTTTAGGACCGGCACTTACGAAGGGGGTAGGCAGCTGTATATCAGGGAGTATCCCTTCTGAGAATAAAAACAGCTGGATCTTGTTAAGGTAATTACACAGGGGAAAGGAAAATGTACTGGGTACTCCTCAGAAGAATCTGATTTGTGGTGAGGGGAGAGAGATAAAAGCTCATTTAGGAACGACATGAACATGCTGCATAGGTAGCTGTTTATCAGTAAATATCTCCACTGAGATTAAGAAAAGCAGTAGCTTCATAAATTAAGTACTTACTGGTATAGTTTACTGTACTGGTAACTCCCCAAAAGAATCTGGATTGTGGTGAGGGAACAGAGAAAAAAAGCTCATTTAGGACCTGCATTTACGAAGGGGGTAGGCAGCTGTATATCAGGGAGTAAACCTTCTGAGAATAAAAACAGCTGGAGCTTGTTAAGGTAATTACACAGGGGAAAATGATAATGTACTGGGAACCCCTCAGAAGAAATCTGATTTTGTGGTGAGGGGGAGAGAGATAAAAGCTCATTTATGAACGAAAATGTACATGCTGCATAGGTAGCTGTTTTTCAGTAAATAGCTCCCCTGAGATTAAGAAAAGCAGGAGCTTAATAAATTAAGTACTTCCTGGTATGGTTACTGTACTGGTAAACTCCCCAAAAGAATCTGGATTGTGGTGAGGGAACAGAGAATAAAGCTCATTTAGGACCTTCAATTACGAAGGGGGTAGGCAGCTGTATATCAGGGAGTAAACCTTCTGAGAATAAAAACAGCTGGAGCTTGTTAAGGTAATTACACAGTGGAAAGGATAATGTACTGGGAACTCCTCAGAAGAATCTGATTTGTGGTGAGGGGAGAGAGATAAAAGCTCATTTAGCAACGACATGAACATGTTGCGTAGGTAGCTGTTTATCAGTAAATATCTCCACTGAGATTAAGAAAAGCAGTAGCTTAATAAATTAACTACTTCCTGGTATGGTTACTGTAGTGGTAACTCCCAAAAGAATCTGGATTGTGGTGAGGGAACAGAGAAAAATATCTCATTTAGTACCTGCACTGACAAAGGTGGTACGCAGGTGTATATCAGGGAGTATCCCTTCTGAGAATAAAAACAGCTGAAGCTTGTTATGGTAATTACACAGGGGAGAGGATAATGCACTGTGAACTCCTCAGAATAATCTGATTTGTGGTGAGGGGAGAGAGATCAAAGCTCATTTAAGAACGACATGAAAATGCTGCATAGGTAGCTGTTAATCAGTAAATATCTCCACTGAGATTAAGAAAAGCAGTAGCTTAATAAATTAAGTACTTCCTGGTATGGTTACTGTACTGGTAACTCCCCAAAAGAATCTGGATTGTGGTGAGGGAACCGAGAAAAAAGCTCATTTAGGACCTTCACTTACGGAATGGGTTGGGAGCTGTCTATCAGGGAGTATCCCTTCTGAGAATAAAAACACCTGGAGATTGTTAAGGTAATTACTCAGGGGAAAGGATAATGTACTGGGAACTCCTCAGAAGAATCTGAATTGTGGTGAGGGGAGAGAGATAAAAGCTCATTTAGGAACGACATGAAAATGCTGCATAGGTAGCTGTTTATCAGTAAATATCTCCACTGAGATTAAGAAAAGCAGTAACTTAATAAATTAAGTACTTCCTGGTCTGGTTACTGTACTGGTACCTCCCCAAAAGAATCTGGATTGTGGTGAGGGAACAGAGAAAAAAGCTCATTTAGGACCTGCACTTACGAAGGGGGTAGGCAGCTGTATATCAGTGAGTAAACCTTCTGAAAATAAAAACAGCTGGAGCTTGTTAAGGTAATTACACAGGGGAAAGGATAATGTACTGGGAACTCCTCAGAAGAATCTGATTTGTGGTGAGGGGAGAGAGATAAAAGCTCCTTTAGGAACGACATGAAAATGCTGCATAGGTAGCTGTTTATCAGTAAATATCTCCACTGACATTAAGAAAAGCAGTAGCTTAATAAATTAAGTACTTCCTGGTATGGTTACAGTACTGGTAACTCCCCAAAAGTATCTGGATTGTGGTGAGGGAACGCAGAAAAACATCTCATTTAGGACCTGCACTTACGAAGGGTGTAGGCAGCTGTATCTCAGGGAGTAAACCTTCTGAGAATAAAAACAGCTGGAGCTTGTTAAGGTAATTACACAGGGGAAAGGATAATGTACTGGGAACTCCTCAGAAGAATCTGATTTGTGGTGAGGGGAGAGAGATAAAAGCTCATTTAGGAACGACTGAAAATGCTGCATAGATGTTGAACCTGAGTAACTGCAGTCGAAATCAGGACACGGGGGATGCAAGGCGAGTGAACCAATGCATACTATATTCCAAGAGGGCCAGGGTTTATATAGGGTTAGAAACCTATTTTACAATTACAGGGTAAAAGATCAATACAGCATGACATTTGTCTCAAATACAGAAGTGGAGGAAATTTCCTACTGTGAGGGCAGGAACTTGATACAAATGCCTTTCTAATTACAGGAGGTAGTGACTACAAATATTGTTGATATCAAAACAAGGAACTGTATACAACCGAGGTAGAACTATAATTATCTCCTAGCTACTATCTCCTTGAGGCTAGATAACATCAATCTTGACTTCTCCAAATACTTGTGAAATAACAGTGAGGAGACTTTCCTGTTTACAGTGAGAATCAGTGAGGAGACTTTCCTGTTTACAGTGAGAATCTAGTGAGGAGACTTTCCTGTTTACAGTGAGAATCTAGTGAGGAGACTTTCCTGTTTACAGAGAGAATCTAACACTAAAGGCAGCTGGTCTAGCAAGTCTCCTCAGGGAGACTTGCTAAGTAGGGGGGAAAAGGAGATTCTCACAACAACTGGTGGCTTCCTTTGACCTACAAACACCAGAAATTCCTTACTGGGAATGTGTTCCCAGGGGCCTATTAGTGTGCTAATGAGGCATCAGAGTAACCGTGCCGGGGCTAAATTTTTCCACTGCTTGGAGACTTTAATTCTCCAACAATTCCCCCTTTTTTTTAATTAATTTTCCACAGCCGCTTCTCTGGAAAGTTTAAGGGCAGTGAGTAAAACATCAGAGGAATTATTCCTAGTGTAACGCTTCATTATAGCTAAGATAGAACAATATCCTAAGAAAAAGACACATATCATAAGTATTAAGGCAATAGAAGCCCTTCCAACACTGTGGGTAATACTTTGCAACCACCCCCTAGGGTCTAGTCCTTCTAAGGTCTGAGCTAGTCCTTGGGCTATGTCATCAATAGAGGAGGCATCTGGCAATTCCTTTTGAAAAGCTTCAAAAACCTCCCTGTACAAGCTTTGTTCACCTAACGTACCATTTAGTAGGGCTCCATCTATAAGCATTTGTATATCATTCCATTCACATTCAGAGGCACTATATTTATAAGGTGTTACACAGACATGACTAGAATTCCAATCGCAAGTCAAAAACAATCGTTGCTGTAAAGCCAGATATTTCTGTCCAAGCCAAAACACTCCTTTAACAGCTTCTATCTCATCTTGAAGGTGGGCATTTATTTCCAGCTGATGTTGTCACAGATTGTGGGAGTCCTGGTGCCACTGCACCATAAAGTCATGAGTTTGTACGGATTGTCGCAATGCGGCTCCGGATACTGCTGCAGTTGTAGCAATGGCAATCAGTCCAACAAGTCCTGCAATTTTCAGTCCAATGGCACGACGACTCCTCCTCAGAAGCCACTTAAAAAACTGCATTACCAATCCTTGTACAGGTCCTCCAGCCCAGGGACGATGCATGCGAACAGGAACCCAAAGGGAGTTGCGCTGGGTTAAAATCATGATCCTATCTTGACTAAAATTAAAGGTGACATTGTTATTCAAGCAAGTATACAATTTACAATTTATGCAGGTAATGGCATTCTTTGTTATGTTTATGGGGCAGACCATCAGTACTTGTGGAAAATGAACACAAGCAGAGATATTATAGGTCTTTACAACTTTGTAGGAGGCCGAGGATCCTTTAGTTCCTGAGTAAGTTCCATTGGCCAGCAATACAGGAGCCAGAGAAGCTGCTAATTTCCAGAGATGACGTTGTGGAGGAAATAGCCTGTTTCCATGGGCGAGAGCAGGCCGGGGGTCACTAAAGCCTGCTCCAAACCACCCTAAAAGCTGTTTAGCAGACATGGCATTGGACATGTTCATAGATAAAGTAGGTTCACAAGATGAGTTATATTCAGTGCAGTTTTTCAACCACACACCACAAGGTCCCCAATCATTCCAAGTATGTTGGGATGTATTCCAAATAGTTGGAAAAATTCCTCGACAATTTTCCCAACGTCTTTCAGTAAAGTTAAGGTTTAGGTAAGTAAAATTGTCACATTTAGGCAGGCCAGCAGGAATAGGGTAATTATCTAATTCATAGGTATGGGATCCCACAGACCAGGAAGACAGTCTAATCAGCCGAGTTCTACTGGAGTTATATGAACCTCCATGCTGAATCCAATATTGATATCTAAAAGGGTAACATGGGGAACGGCCTTGACAGATAGCTTTAGAGAACTGAGAATAAGAGAAGTTAAATGATCTTTCCTCTTCCATAGGAAAGACTGGAATGCCAGACCCATAGGGGGAGAGAGTAAATTAGTAATAGATGTAAAAGAGACAGGGGCTTTTGTCCATAAGTATGGACATAAAGGAGGGTTAGAAATATAGGCCCAATACATTACCTCTGATGTAGCCCCTACAGTTACCAGTGCATGCCTGTCCATTAGAATGGCCTTATCACTTGGATGAGAATGTTTCACCCCGGACTTGATGCACAGAGGGGTGTTTGTTGCTGGATCCACTGGAGCAGGTGCTAGAAAGATGGGCTGTCTTCTGTAGAAACATAAGCATACCCTCGCCCCTGGGTTAACTCCCCGGGACCCAATCTAGCCCAACCCCCAATCTATTCCAAACTGGCTGTGGTTTGTTTTGCATAGGCGGAGCTAGGAAGTGTCGCTCAGCTCTTGCTAAAACATCTCCTGTGAATTACACACCGATCCCTTGTCTCCTGTGAATTAAAAATATCTCTCACCTCACTCGAGAGCTCGGCAGTTCCGGAATCTCCTGTGGATCAATTGTCAGGTCCCTGGGTACGGACGCCAGATGTTGAAACTGGGTAACTGCAGTCGAAATCAGGACACGGGGGATGCAAGGAGAGTGAACCAATGCATACTTTATTCCAAGAGGGCCAGGGTTTATATAGGGTTAGAAACCAATTTTACAATTACAGGGTAAAAGATCAATACAGCATGACATTTGTCTCAAATACAGAAGTGGAGGAAATTTCCTACTGTGAGGGCAGGTACTTGATACAAATGCCTTTCTAATTACAGGAGGTAGTGACTACAAAGATTGTTGATATCAAAACAAGGAACTGTATACAAGCGAGGTAGAACTATAATTATCTCCTAGCTACTATCTCCTTGAGGCTAGATAACATCAATCTTGACTTCTCCAAATACTTGTGAAATAACAGTGAGGAGACTTTCCTGTTTACAGTGAGAATCTAGTGAGGACACTTTCCTGTTTACAGTGAGAATCTAGTGAGGAGACTTTCCTGTTTACAGTGAGAATCTAGTGAGGAGACTTTCCTGTTTACAGAGAGAATCTAACACTAAAGGCAGCTGGTCTAGCAAGTCTCCTTAGGGAGACTTGCTAAGTAGGGGGAAAAAGGAGATTCTCACAACAACTGCTGGCTTCCTTTGGCCCACAAACACCAGAAATTCCTTACTGGGAATGTGTTCCCAAGGGCCTATTAGTGTGCTAATGAGGCATCAGAGTAACCGTGCCGGGGCTAAATTTTTCCACTGGTTGGAGACTTTAATTCTTCAACAAGGAACGCCATGAAAATGCTGCATAGATAGCTGTTTATCAGTAAATATCTCCACTGAGATTAAGAAAAGCAGTAGCTTAATAAATTAAGTATATCCTGGTATGGTTACTGTACTGGTAACTCCCCAAAAGAATCTGGATTGTGGTGAGGGAACAGAGAAAAGAGCTCATTTAGGACCTGCACTTACGAAGGGGGTAGGCAGCTGTATAACAGGGAGTAAACCGTCTGAGAATAAAAACAGCTGGAGCTTGTTAAGGTAATTACACAGGAGAAAGGATAATGTACTGGGAACTCCTCAGAAGAATCTGATTTGTGGTGAGGGGAGAGAGATAAAAGCTCATTTAGGAACGACATGAACATGCTGCGTAGGTAGCTGTTTATCAGTAAATATCTCCACTGAGATTAAGAAAAGCAGTAGCTTAATAAATTAAGTACTTCCTGGTATGGTTACTGTAATGGTAACTCCCCAAAAGAATCTGGATTGTGGTGAGGGAACAGAGAAAAAAGCTCATTTAGGACCTGCACTTACGAAGGGGGAAGGCAGCTGTATATCAGGGAGTAAACCTTCTGAGAATAAAAACGGCTGGAGTTTGTTAAGGTAATTACACAGGGGAAAGGATAATGTACTGGGAACTCCTAAGAAGAATCTGATTTGTGGTGAGGGGAGAGAGATAAAAGCTCATTTAGGAATGACATGAAAATGCTGTATAGGTACCTGTTTATCAGTAAAAATCTCCACTGAGATAAAGAAAAGCAGTAGCTTAATAAATTAAGTACTTCCTGGTATGGTTACTATACTGGTAACTCCCAAAAAGAATCTGGATTGTGGTGAGGGAACAGAGAAAAAAGCTCATTTAGGACCTGCACTTACGAAGGGGCTAGGCAGCTGTATATCAGGGAGTATCCCTTCTGAGAATAAAAACAGCTGGAGCTTGCTAAGGAAATTACACAGGGTAAAGGATAATATACTGGGAACTCCTCAGAAGAATCTGAGTTGTGGTAAGGGGAGACAGATAAAAGCTCATTTAGGAACGACATTAAAATGCTGCATAGGTAGCTGTTTATCAGTAAATATCTCCACTGAGAATAAGAAAAGCAGTAGATTAATAAATTAAGTACTTCCTTGTATGGTTACTGTACTGGTAACTCCCCAAAAGAATCTGGATTGTAGTGAGGGAACAGAGAAAAAGCTCATTTAGGACCTGCACTTACGAAGGGGGTAGGCAGCTGTATATCAGGGAGTATCCCTTCTGAGAATAAAAACAGCTGGAGCTTGTTAAGGTAATTTCACAGGGGAAATGATAACGTACTGGGAACTCCTCAGAAGAATCTGATTTCTGGTGAGGGGAGAGAGATAAAAGCTCATTTAGGAACGACATGAACATGCTGCATAGGTAGCTATTTATCAGTAATTATCTCCACTGAGATGAAGAAAAGCAGTAGCTTAATAAATTAAGTATTTCCTGGTATGGTTACTGTACTGGTAACTCCCAAAATAATCTGGATTGTGGTGAGGGAAGAGAGAAAATATCTCATTTAGGACCTGCACTTACAAAGGTGGTAGGCAGCTGTATATCAGGAAGTATCCCTTCTGAGAACAAAAACAGCTGGAGCTTGTTTTGGTAATTACACAGGGGAAAGGATAATGCACTGGGAACTCCTCAGAATAATCTGATTTGTGGTGAGGGGAAAGAGATAAAAGCTCATTTAACAACGACATGAAAATGCTGCATAGGTAGCTGTTTATCAGTAAATATCTCCACTGAGATTAAGAATAGCAGTAGCTTAATAAATTAAGTACTTCCTGGTATGGTTATTGTACTGGTAACTCCCCAGAAGAATCTGGATTGTGTTGAGGGGAGAGAGATAAAAGCTCATTTAGGAACGACATGAAGATGCTGCATAGGTAGCTGTTTATCAGTAAATATCTCCGCTGAGATTAAGAAAAGCAGTAGCGAAATAAATTAAGTACTTGCTGGTATGGTTACTGTACTGGTAATTCCCCAAAAGAATCTGGATTGTGGTGAGGGAACAGAGAAAAAAGCTCATTTAGGACCTTCACTTACGGAATGGGTAGGGAGCTATATATCAGGGAGTATCCCTTCTGAGAATAAAAACACCTGGAGCTTGTTAAGGTAATTACACAGGGGAAAGGATAATGTACTGGGAACTCCTCAGAAGAATCTGAATTGTGGTGAGGGGTGAGAGATAAAAGCTCATTTAGAAACGACATGAAAATGCTGCATAGGTAGCTGTTTATCAGTAAATATCTCCACTGAGATTAAGAAAAGCAGTAACTTAATAAATTAAGTACTTCCTGGTCTGGTTACTGTACTGGTAACTCCCCAAAAGAATCTGGATTGTGGTGAGGGAACAGAGAAAAAGCTGATTTAGGACCTGCACTTACGAAGGGGGTAGGCAGCTGTATATCAGTGAGTAAAACTTCTGAAAATAAAAACAGCTGGAGCTTGTTAAGGTAATTACCCAGGGGAAAGGATAATGTACTGGGAACTCCTCAGAAGAATCTGATTTGTGGTGAGGGGAGAGAGATAAAAGCTCATTAAGAACGACATGAAAATGCTGCATAGGTAGCTGTTTATCAGTAAATATCTCCACTGAGATTAAGAAAAGCAGTAGCTTAATAAATTAAGTACTTCCTGGTATGGTTACAGGACTGGTAACTCCCCAAAAGTATCTGGATTGTGGTGAGGGAACGAAGAAAAAAAGCTCATTTAGGACCTGCACTTACGAAGGGTGTAGGCAGCTGTATCTCAGGCAGTAAACCTTCTGAGAATAAAAAAGCTGGAGCTTTTTAAGGTAATTACACAGGGGAAAGGATAATGTACTGGGAACTCCTCAGAAGAATCTGATTTGTGGTGAGGGGAGAGAGATAAACGCTCATTTAGGAACGAAATTAACATGCTGCGTAGGTAGCTGTTTATCAGTAAATATCTCCACTGAGATTAAGAAAAGCAGTAGCTTAATAAATTAAGTACTTCCTGGCATGGTTACTGTACTGGTAACTCCAAAAAAGAATCTGGATTGTGGTGAGGGAACAGAGAAAAAAGCTCATTTAGGACCTGCACTTACGAAGGGGGTAGGCAGCTGTATATCAGGGAGTATCTCTTCTGAGAATAAAAACAACTGGAGCTTGTTAAGGTAATTACACAAGGGAAAGGATAATGTACTGGGAACTCCTCAGAAGAATCTGATTTGTGGTGAGGGGAGAGAGATAAAAGCTCATTTAGGAACGACATGAACATGCTGCGTAGGTAGCTGTTTATCAGTAAATATCTCCACTGAGATTAAGAAAAGCAGTAGCTTAATAAATTAAGTACTTCCTGGTATGGTTACTGTACTGGTAACTCCCCAAAAGAATCTGGATTGTGGTGAGGGAACAGAGAAAAAAGCTCATTTAGGACCTGCACTTACGAAGGGGGTAGGCATCTTTATATCAGGGAGTAAACCTTCTGAGAATAAAAACAGCTGCAGCTTGTTAAGGTAAATACACAGGGGAAAGGATAATGTACTGGGATCTCCTCAGAGGAATCTGATTTGTGGTGAGGGGAGAGACATAAAAGCTCATTTAGGAACGACATGATCATGCTCCGTAGGTAGCTGTTTATTAGTAAATATCTCCACTGAGATTAAGAAAATCAGTAGCTTAATAAATTAAGTACTTCCTGGTATGGTTACTGTACTGGTAACTCCCCAAAAGAATCTGGATTGTGGTGAGGGAACAGAGAAAAAAGCTCATTTAGGACCTGCACTTACGAAGGGGGTAGGCATCTGTATATCAGGGAGTAAACCTTCTGAGAATAAAAACAGCTGGAGCTTGTTAAGGTAATTACACAGGGGAAACGATAATGTACTGGGAACTCCTCAGAAGAATCTGATTTGTGGTGAGGGGAGAGAGATAAAAGCCAATTTAGGAACGACATGAACATGTTGGGTAGGTAGCTGTTTATCAGTAAATATCTCCATTGAGATTAAGAAAAGCAGTAGCTAAATAAATTAAGTACTTCCTGGTATGGTTACTGTACTGGTAACTCCCCAAAAGAATCTGGATTGTGGTGAGGGAACAAGGAGAAAGCTCATTTAGGACCTGCACTTACGAAGGGGGTAGGCAGCTTTATATCATGTTGTAAACCTTCTGAGATTAAAAACAGCTGGAGCTTGGTAAGGGAATTACACAGGGGAAAGGATTACGTACTGGGAACTCCTCAGAAGAATCTGATTTGTGGTGAGTGGAGAGAGATAAAAGCTCATTTAGGAACGACCTGGACATGCTGCGTAGGTAGCTGTTTATCAGTAAATATCTCCACTGAGATTAAGAAAAGCAGTAGCTTAATAAATTAAGTACTTCCTGGTATGGTTACTGTACTGGTAACTCCAAAAAAGAATCTGGATTGTGGTGAGGGAACAGAGAAAAAAGCTCATTTAGGACCTGCACTTACGAAGGGGGTAGGCAGCTGTATATCAGGGAGTATCTCTTCTGAGAATAAAAACAACTGGAGCTTGTTAAGGTAATTACACAAGGGAAAGGATAATGTACTGGGAACTCCTCAGAAGAATCTGATTTGTGGTGAGGGGAGAGAGATAAAAGCTCATTTAGGAACGACATGAAAATGCTGCATAGGTAGCTGTTTATCAATAAATATCTCCACTGAGATTAAGAGAAGCAGTACCTTAATAAATTAAGTACTTCCTGGTATGGTTATTGTACTGGTAACTCCCCAGAAGAATCTGGATTGTGGTGAGGGGAGAGAGATAAAAGCTCATTTAGGAACGACATGAACATGCTGCGTAGGTAGCTGTTTATCAGTAAATATCTCCACTGAGATTAAGAAAAGCAGTAGCTTAATAAATTAAGTACTTCCTGGTATGGTAACTGTACTGGTAACTCCCCAAAAGAATCTGGATTGTGGTGAGGGAACAGAGAAAAAAGCTCATTTAGGACCTGCACTTACGAAGGGGGTAGGCATCTTTATATCAGGGAGTAAACCTTCTGAGAATAAAAACAGCTGGAGCTTGTTAAGGTAAATACACAGGGGAAAGGATAATGTACTGGGAACTCCTCAGAGGAATCTGATTTGTGGTGAGGGGAGAGACATAAAATCTCATTTAGGAACGACATGAACATGCTCCGTAGGTAGCTGTTTATTAGTAAATATCTCCACTGAGATTAAGAAAATCAGTAGCTTAATAAATTAAGTACTTCCTGGTATGGTTACTGTACTGGTAACTCCCCAAAAGAATCTGGATTGTGGTGAGGGAACAGAGAAAAAAGCTCATTTAGGACCTGCACTTACGAAGGGGGTAGGCATCTGTATATCAAGGAGTAAACCTTCTGAGAATAAAAACAGCTGGAGATTGTTAAGGTAATTACACAGGGGAAACGATAATGTACTGGGAACTCCTCAGAAGAATCTGATTTGTGGTGAGGGGAGAGAGATAAAAGCCAATTTAGGAACGACATGAACATGTTGGGTAGGTAGCTGTTTATCAGTAAATATCTCCATTGAGATTAAGAAAAGCAGTAGCTAAATAAATTAAGTACTTCCTGGTATGGTTACTGTACTGGTAACTCCCCAAAAGAATCTGGATTGTGGTGAGGGAACAAGGAGAAAGCTCATTTAGGACCTGCACTTACGAAGGGGGTAGGCAGCTTTATATCATGTTGTAAACCTTCTGAGATTGAAAACAGCTGGAGCTTGTTAAGGTAATTACACAGGGGAAAGGATAATGTACTGGGAACTCCTCAGAAGAATCTGATTTGTGGTGAGGGCAGAGAGATAAAAGCTCATTTAGGAACGACATGCAAATGCTGCGTAGGTAGCTGTTTATCAGTAAATATATCCACTGAGATTAAGAAAAAGCAGTAGCTTAATAAATTAAGTACTTCCTGGTATGGTTACTGTACTGGTAACTCCCCAAAAGAATCTGGATTGTGGTTAGGGAACAGAGAAAAAAGCTCATTTAGACCTGCACTTACGAAGGGGGTAGGCAGCAGTATATCAGGGAGTAACCTTCTGAGAATAAACACAGCTAGAGCTTGTTTAGGTAATTGGAAAGGATAATGTACTGGGAACTCCTCAGAAGAATCTGATTTGTGGTGAGGGGAGAGAGATAAAAGCTCATTTAGGAACGACATGAACATGCTGCGTAGGTAGCTGTTTATCAGTAAATATCTCCACTGAGATTAAGAAAAGCAGTAGCTTAATAAATTGAGTACTTCCTGGTATGGTTACTGTACTGGTAACTCCCCAAAAGAATCTGGATTGTGGTGAGGGAACAGAGAAAAAAGCTCATTAAGACCTGCACTTACGAAGGGGGTAGGCAGCTGTATATCAGGGTGTATCCCTTCTGAGAATAAAAACAGCTGGAGCTTGTTAAGGTAATTACACAGGGGAAAGGATCTTGTACTGGGAACTCCTCAGAAGAATCTGATTTGTGGTGAGGGGAGAGAGACAAAAGCTCATTTAGGAACGACATGAAAATGCTGCATGCGTAGCTGTTTATCAGTAAATATCTCCACTGAGATTAAGAAAAGCAGCAGCTTAATAAATTAAGTACTTCCTGGTATGGTTATTGTACTGGTAACTCCCAAAAAGAATCTTGATTGTGGTGAGGGAAAAGAGAAAAAAGGTTATTTAGGACCTGCACTTACGAAGGGGGTAGGCAGCTGTATATCAGGGAGTAAACCTTCTGAGAATAACAAAAGCTGGAGCTTGTTAAGGTGATTACACAGGGGAAAGGATAATGTACTGGAAACTCCTGAGAAGAATCTCATTTGTGGTGAGGGGAGAGAGATAAAAGCTCATTTAGGAACGACCTGAACATGCTGCATAGGTAGCTGTTTATCAGTAAATATCTCCACTGAGATTAAGAAAAACAGTAGCTTAATAAATTAAGTACTTCCTGGTATGGTTACTGTACTGGTAACTCCCCAAAAGAATCTGGATTTTGGTGAGGGAACAGAGAAAAAAGCTCATTTAGGACCTGCACTTACCAAGGGGGTTAGGCAGCTATATATCAGGGAGTATCCCTTCTGAGAATAAAAACTGCTGGAGCTCGTTAATGTAATTACACAGCGGAAAGGATAATGTACTGGGAACTCCTCAGAATAATCTGGTTTGTGATGAGGGGAGAGAGATAAAAGCTCATTGAGGAACGACATGAAAATGCTGCGTAGGTAGCTGTTTATCAGTAAATATGTCCACTGTGATTAAGAAAAGCAGTAGCTTAATAAACTAAGTACTTCCTGGTATGGTTACTGTACTGGTAACTCCCCAAAAGAATCTGGATTGTGGTGAGGGAACAGAGAAAAAAGCTCATTTATGACCTGCAATTACGAAGGGGGTAGGCAGCTCTATATCAGGGAGTAAACCTTCTGAGAATAAAAACAGCTGGAGCTTTTTAAGGTAATTACACAGGGGAAAGGATAATGTACTGCGAACTCCTCAGAAGAATCTGATTTGTGGTGAGGGGTGAGAGATAAACGCTCATTTAGGAACGACATGAACATGCTGCGTAGGTAGCTGTTTATCAGTAAATATCTCCAATGAGATTAAGAAAAGCAGTAGCTTAATAAATTAAGTACTTCCTGGAATGGTTACTGTACTGGTAACTCCCCAAAAGAATCTGGATTGTGGTGAGGGAACAGAGAAAAAAGATCATTTAGGACCTGCACTTACGAAGGGCTTAGGCAGCTGTATATCAGTGAGTAAACCTTCTGAGAATAAAAACAGCTGGAGCTTGTTAAGGTAATTACTCAGGGGAAAGGATAATGTACTTGGAACTCCTCAGAAGAATCTGATTTGTGGTGAGGGGAGAGAGATAAAAGCTCATTTAGTAACCAATTATAAAAAATTCATTACTTAGCAAAATTTTGGTTTTCATAGGAGTAGAGCATGTACATAAAATAATCCAAGTTATTAATTATATCAAATTATTTTGCTTGTAATAGACCTCCACTTTTGCAATGTATATAAGTTCATCAGCCATTTTTTCCTAATTATTCTTGTTCAAAAATAATGAATATATTTCCAATAACTATGTTAAATTTTCTAAGCACTACAAAATGTCACAGTATCATTTGCACAAATCATTTGCACAAATGTACACACACCATTTCTAAATTTTTTTTCTCAAATTTTTATTATCAAAGTGACGTACAGAGAGGTTACATTATCATACGTTGGGCATTGGATACATTTCTTGTACTGTTTGTTGCCTTGTCCCTCATACCCCCCTCCCTCCCCCCCTTTCCCTCCTCCCCCCTGGTGTTCAGTTCACTTAGGTTACTATGCAAACAATTGAAAGATAATATGGTTAGTTACATGAAGAAATCAGTTAGCTATTTTGAAAATCTTTCTCAAGTAGGTATTTGAAAAAGCATGTAAAATCTGTAAGAAGAATGGATGAAAAACTTGATTATGTTTTTGTTTGATGACTTCACATTACTCAATTTACTGTTGATGACTTCTACATGACTGTCATACCTATCTTTTTTCTCCAAATAGGTCAAAGTGGTTAAATTTTTCCATAGTAGATAGATTTTGAAAACATGTTTTCTACAGAAACTTGAATCCTCATGGACTGCAGGAATCATATAGAAGTATTAGACAAATAAAATAAAGCACATAAAATAAATATGTTTTTGCTCCCAGCCTTAACTGTCACCTGTTTACCTATCATTCATCAACGACCGCTCTGTCTTGAATGCAATGTCCAGAAAAGGAGATGTGTGAAGAATAAAAAAAGATTGTCAAAACAATTATAATACTTGTCTGAAAGGATGATAAAAATATCATTATCCAAATGCTATTAGGAAATATGGTATGTGAAGTGACTCATTGAGGTTATCCACTCTATTCTGATGGCCACTTGATAAGACATACAGCATTTTGTGTTTTATAATGAAACTGAGATTAAAAATGTAAGAAATGTGATAGCAGTCACATAGTTATTCTGTGTTAGTAGTTTGTGAGATGATCTCATTTTCTCAAAGTCTTTCTGAAGAGAATACCATCGCACTTGCAATTAGCCTCATCAAATCTCAAATTACTTGTGTTCTACATTTTATTTTAAAATCTAAATTATATAACTTGTAAATTAAAACCCCAAATGATGATTCTGAAAGGATGATTTATTTTAACAGACTAGAAAATTTTATAATAAATAGAAATATATAATATTGCTTTTGTAAAAAAAAAAAAGCTCATTTAGGAACGACATGAACATGCTGCGTAGGTAGCTGTTTATCAGTAAATATCTCCACTGAGATTAAGAAAAGCAGCAGCTTAATAAATTAAGTACTTCCTGGTATGGTTACTGTAATGGTAACTCCCCAAAAGAATCTGGATTGTGGTGAGGGAATAGAGAAAAAAGCTCATTTTGGAACTGTACTTACGAAGGGGGTAGGCAGCTGTATATCAGGGAGTATCCCTTCTGAGAATAAAAACAGCTGGAGCTTGTTAAGTTAATTACACAGGGGAAAGGATAATGTACTGGGAACTCCTCAGAAGAATCTGATTTGTGGTGAGGGGAGAGAGATAAAAGCTCATTTAGGAACGACATGAAAATGCTGCATAGGTAGCTGTTTATCAGTAAATATCTCTACTGAGATTAAGAAAAGCAGTAGCTTAATAAATTAAGTACTTCCTGGTATGTTTACTGTACTGGTAACTCCCCAAAAGAATCTGGATTATGGTGAGGGAACAGAGAAAAAAGCTCATTTAGGACCTGCACTTACGAAGGGGGTAGTCAGCTGTATATCAGGGAGTAAACCTTCTGATAATAAAAAGAGCTGGAGCTTGTTAAGGTAATTACACAGGGGAAAGGATAATGTACTGGGAACTCCTCAGAAGAATCTGATTTGTGGTGACGGGAGATAGATAAAAGCTCATTTAGGAACGACATGAAAATGCTGCGTAGGTAGCTGTTTATCAGTAAATATCTCCACTGAGATTTAGAAAACCAGTAGCTTAATAAATTGAGTACTTCATGGTATGGTTACTGTACTGGTACCTCCCCAAAAGAATCTGGATTGTGGTGAGGGAACAGAGAAAAAAGCTCATTTAGGACCTGCACTTACGAAGGGGTTAGGCAGGGGTATATCAGGGAGTAAACCTTCTGAGAATAAAAACAGCTGGAGCTTGTTAAGGTAATTACACAGGGGAAAGGATAATGTACTGGGAACTCCTCAGAAGAATCTGATTCGTGTTGAGGGGAGAGAGATAAAAGCTCATTTAGGAACAACATGAACATGCTGCGTAGGAAGCTGTTAATCAGTAAATATCTCCACTGAGATTATGAAAAGCACTAGCTTAATAAATTAAGTACTTCCTCGTATGGTTACTGTACTGGTAACTCCCCAAAAGAATCTGGATTGTGGTGAGGGAACAGAGAAAAAAGCTCATTTTCGACCTGCACGTACGAAGGGGGTAGGCAGCTGCATATCAGGGAGTATCCCTTCTGATAATAAAAACAGCTGGAGCTTGTTAAGGTAATTACACAGGGGAAAGATAATGTACTGTGAACTCCTCAGAAGAATCTGATTTGTGGTGAGGGGAGAGAGATAAAAGCTCATTTAGGAACGACATGAAAATGCTGCATAGGTAGCTGTTTATCAGTAAATATCTCCACTGAGATTAAGAAAAGCAGTAGCTTAATAAATTAAGTACTTCCTGGAATGGATACTGTGCTGGTAACTCCCCAAAAGAATCTGGATTGTGGTGAGGGAACAGAGAAAAAAGCTCATTAAGACCTGCACTTACGAAGGGGGTAGGCAGCTGTATATCAGGGAGTAAACCTTCTGAGAATAAAAACAGCTGGAGCTTGTTAAGGTAATTACACAGGGGAAAGGATAATGTACTTTGAAGTCCTGAGAAGAATCTGATTTGTGGTGATGTGAGAGACATAAAAGCTCCTTTAGGAACGACATGAACATGCTGCATAAGTAGCTGTTTATCAGTAAAAATCTCCACTGAGAATAAGAAAAGCAGTACCTTAATAAATTAAGTACTTCCTGGTATGGTTACTGTACTGGTAACTCCCCAAAAGAATCTTGATTGTGGTGAGGGAACAGAGAAAATGCTCATTTAGTACCTGCACTTACCAAGGGGGTAGGCAGCTGTATATCAGGGAGTATCCCTTCTGAGAATAAAAACAGCTGGAGCTTGTTAATGTAATTACACAGGGGCAAGGATAATGTACTGGGAACTCCTCAGAAGAATCTGATTTGTGGTGAAGGGAGAGAGATAAAATCTCATTTAGGAACGACATGAACATGCTGCATAGGTAGCTGTTTATCAGTAAATATCTCCACTGATATTAAAAAAGGCAGTAGCTTAATAAATTAAGTACTTCCTGGTATGGTTACTGTACTGGTAACTCCCCAAAAGAATCTGGATTGTGGTGAGGGAACAGAGAAAAAAGCTCATGTAGGAACGACATGAACATGCTGCGTAGGTAGCTGTTTATCAGTAAATATCTACACTGAGATTAAGAAAAGCAGCAGCTTAATAAATTAAGTACTTCCTGGTATGGTTACTGTACTGGTAACTCCCCAAAAGAATCTGGATTGTGGTGAGGGAATAGAGAAAAAAGCTCATTTTGGTACTGCACTTACGAAGGGGGTAGGCAGCTGTATATCAGGGATTATCCCTTCTGAGAATAAAAACAGCTGGAGCTTGTTAAGTTAATTACACAGGGGAAAGGATAATGTACTGGGAACTCCTCAGAAGAATCTGATTTGTGGTGACGGGAGATAGATAAAAGCTCATTAAGAACGACATGAAAATGCTGCGTAGGTAGCTGTTTATCAGTAAATATCTCCACTGATATTAAAAAAGGCAGTAGCTTAATAAATTAAGTACTTCCTGGTATTGTTACTGTACTGGTAACTCCCCAAAAGAATCTGGATTGTGGTGAGGGAACAGAGAAAAAAGCTCATGTAGGAACGACATGAACATGCTGCGTAGGTAGCTGTTTATCAGTAAATATCTCCACTGAGATTAAGAAAAGCAGCAGCTTAATAAATTAAGTACTTCCTGGTATGGTTACTGTACTGGTACCTCCCCAAAAGAATCTGGATTGTGGTGAGGGAACAGAGAAAAAGCTCATTTAGAACCTGTACTTACGAAGGGGTTAGGCAGCTGTATATCAGGGAGTAAACCTTTTGAGAATAAAAGCAGCTGGATCTTGTTAAAGTAATTACACAGGGGAAAGGATAATGTACTGGGAACTCCTCAGAAGAATCTGATTTGTGGTGAGGGGAGAGAGATTAAAGCTCATTTAAGAACGACTTGAAAATGCTGCACAGTTATTTGTTTATCAGTAAATATCTCCAATGACATTAAGAAAAGCAGTAGCTTAATAAATTAAGTACTTCCTGGTATGGTGACTGTACTGGTAACTCCCCAAAAGAATCTGGATTGTGGTGAGGGAACAGAGAAAAAAGTTCATTTAGGACCTGTACTTACGAAGGGGTTAGGCAGCTGTATATCAGGGAGTATCCCTTCTGAGAATCAAAACTGCTGGAGCTTGTTGAGGTAATTATACAGGGGAAAGGATAATGTACTGGGAACTCCTCAGAAGAATCTGATTTGTGGTGAGGGGAGAGAATTAAAAGCTCATTTAGAAACGACATGAAAATGCTGCAAGGTAGCTGTTTAACAGTAAATATCTCCACTGAGATTAAGAAAAGCAGTAGCTTAATAAATTGAGTACTTCCTGGTATGGTTACTGTACTGGTAACTCCCCAAAAAAATCTGGATTGTGGTGAGGGAACAGAGAAAAAAGCTCATTTAGGACCTGCAGTTACGAAGAGGGTAGGCAGCTGTATATCAGGGAGTATCCCTTCTGAGAATCAAAACAGCTGGAGCTTGTTGAGGTAATTACACAGCGGAAAGGATAATGTACTGGGAACTCCTCAGAAGAATCTGATTTGTGGTGAGGGGAGAGAGATAAAAGCTCATTTAGGAACGACATGAAAATGCTGCATGTGTAGTTGTTTATCAGTATATATCTCCACTGAGATTAAGAAAAGCAGCAGCTTAATAAATTAAGTACTTCCTGGTATGGTTATTGTACTGGTAACTCCCCAAAACAATCTGGATTGTGGTGAGGGAAAAGAGAAAAAAGCTCATTTAAGACCTGCACTTACGAAGGGGGTAGACAGCTGTATATCAGGGAGTAAAACTTCTGAGAATAAAAACAGCTGGAGTTTGTTAAGGTGATTACACAGGGGACAGGATAATGTACTGGAAACTCCTCAGAAGAATCTGATTTGTGGTGAGTGGAGAAAGATAAAAGCTCATTTAGGAACGACCTGGACATGCTGCGTAGGTAGCTGTTTATCAGTAAATATCTCCACTGAGATTAAGAAAAGCAGTAGCTTAATAAATTAAGTACTTCCTGGTATGGTTACTGTACTGGTAACTCCAAAAAAGAATCTGGATTGTGGTGAGGGAACAGAGAAAAAAGCTCATTTAGGACCTGCACTTACGAAGGGGGTAGGCAGCTGTATATCAGGGAGTATCCCTTCTGAGAATAAAAACAGCTGGAGCTTGCTAAGGTAATTACACAAGGGAAAGGATAATGTACTGGGAACTCCTCAGAAGAATCTGATTTGTGGTGAGGGGAGAGAGATAAAAGCTCATTTAGGAACGACATGAACATGCTGGGTAGGTAGCTGTTTATCAGTAAATATCTCCACTGAGATTAAGAAAAGTAGTAGCTTAATAAATTAAGTACTTCCTGGTATGGTTACGGTACTGGTAACTCCCCAAAAGAATCTGGATTGTGGTGAGGGAACAGAGAAAATAGCTCATTTAGGACCTGCACTTACGAAGGGGTAGGCAGCTGTATATCAGGGAGTAAACCTTCTGAGAATAAAAACAGCTGGAGCTTGTTAAGGTAATTACACAGGGGAAAGGATAATGTACTGGGAACTCCTCAGAAGAATCTGATTTGTGGTGAGGGCAGAGAGATAAAAGCTCATTTAGGAACGACATGCAAATGCTGCGTAGGTAGCTGTTTGTCAGTAAATATATCCACTGAGATTAAGAAAAAGCAGTAGCTTAATAAATTAAGTACTTCCTGGTATGGTTACTGTACTGGTAACTCCCCAAAAGAATCTGGATTGTGGTTAGGGAACAGAGAAAAAAGCTCATTTAGACCTGCACTTACGAAGGTGGTAGGCAGCAGTATATCAGGGAGTAACCTTCTGAGAATAAACACAGCTAGAGCTTGTTTAGGTAATTGGAAAGGATAATGTACTGGGAACTCCTCAGAAGAATCTGATTTGTGGTGAGGGGAGAGAGATAAAAGCTCATTTAGTAACCAATTATAAAAAATTCATTACTTAGCAAAATTTTGGTTTTCATAGGAGTAGAGCATGTACATAAAATAATCCAAGTTATTAATTATATCAAATTATTTTGCTTGTAATAGACCTCCACTTTTGCAATGTATATAAGTTCATCAGCCATTTTTTCCTAATTATTCTTGTTCAAAAATAATGAATATATTTCCAATAACTATGTTAAATTTTCTAAGCACTACAAAATGTCACAGTATCATTTGCACAAATCATTTGCACAAATGTACACACACCATTTCTAAATTTTTTTTCTCAAATTTTTATTATCAAAGTGACGTACAGAGAGGTTACATTATCATACGTTGGGCATTGGATACATTTCTTGTACTGTTTGTTGCCTTGTCCCTCATATCCCCCTCCCTCCCCCCCTTTCCCTCCTCCCCCCTGGTGTTCAGTTCACTTAGGTTACTATGCAAACAATTGAAAGATAATATGGTTAGTTACATGAAGAAATCAGTTAGCTATTTTGAAAATCTTTCTCAAGTAGGTATTTGAAAAAGCATGTAAAATCTGTAAGAAGAATGGATGAAAAACTTGATTATGTTTTTGTTTGATGACTTCACATTACTCAATTTACTGTTGATGACTTCTACATGACTGTCATACCTATCTTTTTTCTCCAAATAGGTCAAAGTGGTTAAATTTTTCCATAGTAGATAGATTTTGAAAACATGTTTTCTACAGAAACTTGAATCCTCATGGACTGCAGGAATCATATAGAAGTATTAGACAAATAAAATAAAGCACATAAAATAAATATGTTTTTGCTCCCAGCCTTAACTGTCACCTGTTTACCTATCATTCATCAACGACCGCTCTGTCTTGAATGCAATGTCCAGAAAAGGAGATGTGTGAAGAAAAAAAAAAGATTGTCAAAACAATTATAATACTTGTCTGAAAGGATGATAAAAATATCATTATCCAAATGCTATTAGGAAATATGGTATGTGAAGTGACTCATTGAGGTTATCCACTCTATTCTGATGGCCACTTGATAAGACATACAGCATTTTGTGTTTTATAATGAAACTGAGATTAAAAATGTAAGAAATGTGATAGCAGTCACATAGTTATTCTGTGTTAGTAGTTTGTGAGATGATCTCATTTTCTCAAAGTCTTTCTGAAGAGAATACCATCGCACTTGCAATTAGCCTCATCAAATTTCAAATTACTTGTGTTCTACATTTTATTTTAAAATCTAAATTATATAACTTGTAAATTAAAACCCCAAATGATGATTCTGAAAGGATGATTTATTTTAACAGACTAGAAAATTTTATAATAAATAGAAATATATAATATTGCTTTTTTAAAAAAAAAAAAAAGCTCATTTAGGAACGACATGAACATGCTGCGTAGGTAGCTGTTTATCAGTAAATATCTCCACTGAGATTAAGAAAAGCAGCAGCTTAATAAATTAAGTACTTCCTGGTATGGTTACTGTACTGGTAACTCCCCAAAAGAATCTGGATTGTGGTGAGGGAATAGAGAAAAAAGCTCATTTTGGAACTGCACTTACGAAGGGGGTAGGCAGCTGTATATCAGGGAGTATCCCTTCTGAGAATAAAAACAGCTGGAGCTTGTTAAGTTAATTACACAGGGGAAAGGATAATGTACTGGGAACTCCTCAGAAGAATCTGATTTGTGGTGAGGGGAGAGAGATAAAAGCTCATTTAGGAACGACATGAAAATGCTGCATAGGTAGCTGTTTATCAGTAAATATCTCTACTGAGATTAAGAAAAGCAGTAGCTTAATAAATTAAGTACTTCCTGGTATGTTTACTGTACTGGTAACTCCCCAAAAGAATCTGGATTATGGTGAGGGAACAGAGAAAAAAGCTCATTTAGGACCTGCACTTACGAAGGGGGTAGTCAGCTGTATATCAGGGAGTAAACCTTCTGATAATAAAAAGAGCTGGAGCTTGTTAAGGTAATTACACAGGGGAAAGGATAATGTACTGGGAACTCCTCAGAAGAATCTGATTTGTGGTGACGGGAGATAGATAAAAGCTCATTTAGGAACGACATGAAAATGCTGCGTAGGTAGCTGTTTATCAGTAAATATCTCCACTGAGATTTAGAAAACCAGTAGCTTAATAAATTGAGTACTTCATGGTATGGTTACTGTACTGGTACCTCCCCAAAAGAATCTGGATTGTGGTGAGGGAACAGAGAAAAAAGCTCATTAAGACCTGCACTTACGAAGGGGGTAGGCAGCTGTATATCAGGGAGTAAACCTTCTGATAATAAAAAGAGCTGGAGCTTGTTAAGGTAATTACACAGGGGACAGGATAATGTACTGGGAACTCCTCAGAAGAATCTGATTTGTGGTGACGGGAGATAGATAAAAGCTCATTTAGGAACGACATGAACATGCTGCGTAGGTAGCTGTTTATCAGTAAATATCTCCACTGAGATTAAGAAAAGCACTAGCTTAATAAATTAAGTACTTCCTCGTATGGTTACTGTACTGGTAACTCCCCAAAAGAATCTGGATTGTGGTGAGGGAACAGAGAAAAAAGCTCATTTAGGACCTGTACTTACGAAGGGGTTAGGCAGCTGTATATCAGGGAGTAAACCTTTTGAGAATAAAAGCAGCTGGATCTTGTTAAAGTAATTACACAGGGGAAAGGATAATGTACTGGGAACTCCTCAGAAGAATCTGATTTGTGGTGAGGGGAGAGAGATTAAAGCTCATTTAAGAACGACTTGAAAATGCTGCACAGTTATTTGTTTATCAGTAAATATCTCCAATGACATTAAGAAAAGCAGTAGCTTAATAAATTAAGTACTTCCTGGTATGGTGACTGTACTGGTAACTCCCCAAAAGAATCTGGATTGTGGTGAGGGAACAGAGAAAAAAGCTCATTTAGGACCTGTACTTACGAAGGGGTTAGGCAGCTGTATATCAGGGAGTATCCCTTCTGAGAATCAAAACTGCTGGAGCTTGTTGAGGTAATTATACAGGGGAAAGGATAATGTACTGGGAACTCCTCAGAAGAATCTGATTTGTGGTGAGGGGAGAGAATTAAAAGCTCATTTAGAAACGACATGAAAATGCTGCAAGGTAGCTGTTTAACAGTAAATATCTCCACTGAGATTAAGAAAAGCAGTAGCTTAATAAATTGAGTACTTCCTGGTATGGTTACTGTACTGGTAACTCCCCAAAAAAATCTGGATTGTGGTGAGGGAACAGAGAAAAAAGCTCATTTAGGACCTGCAGTTACGAAGAGGGTAGGCAGCTGTATATCAGGGAGTATCCCTTCTGAGAATCAAAACAGCTGGAGCTTGTTGAGGTAATTACACAGCGGAAAGGATAATGTACTGGGAACTCCTCAGAAGAATCTGATTTGTGGTGAGGGGAGAGAGATAAAAGCTCATTTAGGAACGACATGAAAATGCTGCATGTGTAGTTGTTTATCAGTATATATCTCCACTGAGATTAAGAAAAGCAGCAGCTTAATAAATTAAGTACTTCCTGGTATGGTTATTGTACTGGTAACTCCCCAAAACAATCTGGATTGTGGTGAGGGAAAAGAGAAAAAAGCTCATTTAAGACCTGCACTTACGAAGGGGGTAGACAGCTGTATATCAGGGAGTAAAACTTCTGAGAATAAAAACAGCTGGAGTTTGTTAAGGTGATTACACAGGGGACAGGATAATGTACTGGAAACTCCTCAGAAGAATCTGATTTGTGGTGAGTGGAGAAAGATAAAAGCTCATTTAGGAACGACCTGGACATGCTGCGTAGGTAGCTGTTTATCAGTAAATATCTCCACTGAGATTAAGAAAAGCAGTAGCTTAATAAATTAAGTACTTCCTGGTATGGTTACTGTACTGGTAACTCCAAAAAAGAATCTGGATTGTGGTGAGGGAACAGAGAAAAAAGCTCATTTAGGACCTGCACTTACGAAGGGGGTAGGCAGCTGTATATCAGGGAGTATCCCTTCTGAGAATAAAAACAGCTGGAGCTTGCTAAGGTAATTACACAAGGGAAAGGATAATGTACTGGGAACTCCTCAGAAGAATCTGATTTGTGGTGAGGGGAGAGAGATAAAAGCTCATTTAGGAACGACATGAACATGCTGGGTAGGTAGCTGTTTATCAGTAAATATCTCCACTGAGATTAAGAAAAGTAGTAGCTTAATAAATTAAGTACTTCCTGGTATGGTTACGGTACTGGTAACTCCCCAAAAGAATCTGGATTGTGGTGAGGGAACAGAGAAAATAGCTCATTTAGGACCTGCACTTACGAAGGGGTAGGCAGCTGTATATCAGGGAGTAAACCTTCTGAGAATAAAAACAGCTGGAGCTTGTTAAGGTAATTACACAGGGGAAAGGATAATGTACTGGGAACTCCTCAGAAGAATCTGATTTGTGGTGAGGGCAGAGAGATAAAAGCTCATTTAGGAACGACATGCAAATGCTGCGTAGGTAGCTGTTTATCAGTAAATATATCCACTGAGATTAAGAAAAAGCAGTAGCTTAATAAATTAAGTACTTCCTGGTATGGTTACTGTACTGGTAACTCCCCAAAAGAATCTGGATTGTGGTTAGGGAACAGAGAAAAAAGCTCATTTAGACCTGCACTTACGAAGGTGGTAGGCAGCAGTATATCAGGGAGTAACCTTCTGAGAATAAACACAGCTAGAGCTTGTTTAGGTAATTGGAAAGGATAATGTACTGGGAACTCCTCAGAAGAATCTGATTTGTGGTGAGGGGAGAGAGATAAAAGCTCATTTAGTAACCAATTATAAAAAATTCATTACTTAGCAAAATTTTGGTTTTCATAGGAGTAGAGCATGTACATAAAATAATCCAAGTTATTAATTATATCAAATTATTTTGCTTGTAATAGACCTCCACTTTTGCAATGTATATAAGTTCATCAGCCATTTTTTCCTAATTATTCTTGTTCAAAAATAATGAATATATTTCCAATAACTATGTTAAATTTTCTAAGCACTACAAAATGTCACAGTATCATTTGCACAAATCATTTGCACAAATGTACACACACCATTTCTAAATTTTTTTTCTCAAATTTTTATTATCAAAGTGACGTACAGAGAGGTTACATTATCATACGTTGGGCATTGGATACATTTCTTGTACTGTTTGTTGCCTTGTCCCTCATATCCCCCTCCCTCCCCCCCTTTCCCTCCTCCCCCCTGGTGTTCAGTTCACTTAGGTTACTATGCAAACAATTGAAAGATAATATGGTTAGTTACATGAAGAAATCAGTTAGCTATTTTGAAAATCTTTCTCAAGTAGGTATTTGAAAAAGCATGTAAAATCTGTAAGAAGAATGGATGAAAAACTTGATTATGTTTTTGTTTGATGACTTCACATTACTCAATTTACTGTTGATGACTTCTACATGACTGTCATACCTATCTTTTTTCTCCAAATAGGTCAAAGTGGTTAAATTTTTCCATAGTAGATAGATTTTGAAAACATGTTTTCTACAGAAACTTGAATCCTCATGGACTGCAGGAATCATATAGAAGTATTAGACAAATAAAATAAAGCACATAAAATAAATATGTTTTTGCTCCCAGCCTTAACTGTCACCTGTTTACCTATCATTCATCAACGACCGCTCTGTCTTGAATGCAATGTCCAGAAAAGGAGATGTGTGAAGAAAAAAAAAAGATTGTCAAAACAATTATAATACTTGTCTGAAAGGATGATAAAAATATCATTATCCAAATGCTATTAGGAAATATGGTATGTGAAGTGACTCATTGAGGTTATCCACTCTATTCTGATGGCCACTTGATAAGACATACAGCATTTTGTGTTTTATAATGAAACTGAGATTAAAAATGTAAGAAATGTGATAGCAGTCACATAGTTATTCTGTGTTAGTAGTTTGTGAGATGATCTCATTTTCTCAAAGTCTTTCTGAAGAGAATACCATCGCACTTGCAATTAGCCTCATCAAATTTCAAATTACTTGTGTTCTACATTTTATTTTAAAATCTAAATTATATAACTTGTAAATTAAAACCCCAAATGATGATTCTGAAAGGATGATTTATTTTAACAGACTAGAAAATTTTATAATAAATAGAAATATATAATATTGCTTTTTTAAAAAAAAAAAAAAGCTCATTTAGGAACGACATGAACATGCTGCGTAGGTAGCTGTTTATCAGTAAATATCTCCACTGAGATTAAGAAAAGCAGCAGCTTAATAAATTAAGTACTTCCTGGTATGGTTACTGTACTGGTAACTCCCCAAAAGAATCTGGATTGTGGTGAGGGAATAGAGAAAAAAGCTCATTTTGGAACTGCACTTACGAAGGGGGTAGGCAGCTGTATATCAGGGAGTATCCCTTCTGAGAATAAAAACAGCTGGAGCTTGTTAAGTTAATTACACAGGGGAAAGGATAATGTACTGGGAACTCCTCAGAAGAATCTGATTTGTGGTGAGGGGAGAGAGATAAAAGCTCATTTAGGAACGACATGAAAATGCTGCATAGGTAGCTGTTTATCAGTAAATATCTCTACTGAGATTAAGAAAAGCAGTAGCTTAATAAATTAAGTACTTCCTGGTATGTTTACTGTACTGGTAACTCCCCAAAAGAATCTGGATTATGGTGAGGGAACAGAGAAAAAAGCTCATTTAGGACCTGCACTTACGAAGGGGGTAGTCAGCTGTATATCAGGGAGTAAACCTTCTGATAATAAAAAGAGCTGGAGCTTGTTAAGGTAATTACACAGGGGAAAGGATAATGTACTGGGAACTCCTCAGAAGAATCTGATTTGTGGTGACGGGAGATAGATAAAAGCTCATTTAGGAACGACATGAAAATGCTGCGTAGGTAGCTGTTTATCAGTAAATATCTCCACTGAGATTTAGAAAACCAGTAGCTTAATAAATTGAGTACTTCATGGTATGGTTACTGTACTGGTACCTCCCCAAAAGAATCTGGATTGTGGTGAGGGAACAGAGAAAAAAGCTCATTAAGACCTGCACTTACGAAGGGGGTAGGCAGCTGTATATCAGGGAGTAAACCTTCTGATAATAAAAAGAGCTGGAGCTTGTTAAGGTAATTACACAGGGGACAGGATAATGTACTGGGAACTCCTCAGAAGAATCTGATTTGTGGTGACGGGAGATAGATAAAAGCTCATTTAGGAACGACATGAACATGCTGCGTAGGTAGCTGTTTATCAGTAAATATCTCCACTGAGATTAAGAAAAGCACTAGCTTAATAAATTAAGTACTTCCTCGTATGGTTACTGTACTGGTAACTCCCCAAAAGAATCTGGATTGTGGTGAGGGAACAGAGAAAAAAGCTCATTTTCGACCTGCACGTACGAAGGGGGTAGGCAGCTGCATATCAGGGAGTATCCCTTCTGATAATAAAAACAGCTGGAGCTTGTTAAGGTAATTACACAGGGGAAAGATAATGTACTGTGAACTCCTCAGAAGAATCTGATTTGTGGTGAGGGGAGAGAGATAAAAGCTCATTTAGGAACGACATGAAAATGCTGCATAGGTAGCTGTTTATCAGTAAATATCTCCACTGAGATTAAGAAAAGCAGTAGCTTAATAAATTAAGTACTTCCTGGAATGGATACTGTGCTGGTAACTCCCCAAGAGAATCTGGATTGTGGTGAGGGAACAGAGAAAAAAGCTCATTAAGACCTGCACTTACGAAGGGGGTAGGCAGCTGTATATCAGGGAGTAAACCTTCTGAGAATAAAAACAGCTGGAGCTTGTTAAGGTAATTACACAGGGGAAAGGATAATGTACTTTGAAGTCCTGAGAAGAATCTGATTTGTGGTGATGGGAGAGACATAAAAGCTCCTTTAGGAACGACATGAACATGCTGCATAAGTAGCTGTTTATCAGTAAAAATCTCCACTGAGAATAAGAAAAGCAGTACCTTAATAAATTAAGTACTTCCTGGTATGGTTACTGTACTGGTAACTCCCCAAAAGAATCTTGATTGTGGTGAGGGAACAGAGAAAATGCTCATTTAGTACCTGCACTTACCAAGGGGGTAGGCAGCTGTATATCAGGGAGTATCCCTTCTGAGAATAAAAACAGCTGGAGCTTGTTAATGTAATTACACAGGGGAAAGGATAATGTACTGGGAACTCCTCAGAAGAATCTGATTTGTGGTGAAGGGAGAGAGATAAAATCTCATTTAGGAACGACATGAACATGCTGCGTAGGTAGCTGTTTATCAGTAAATATCTCCACTGATATTAAAAAAGGCAGTAGCTTAATAAATTAAGTACTTCCTGGTATGGTTACTGTACTGGTAACTCCCCAAAAGAATCTGGATTGTGGTGAGGGAACAGAGAAAAATGCTCATGTAGGAACGACATGAACATGCTGCGTAGGTAGCTGTTTATCAGTAAATATCTACACTGAGATTAAGAAAAGCAGCAGCTTAATAAATTAAGTACTTCCTGGTATGGTTACTGTACTGGTAACTCCCCAAAAGAATCTGGATTGTGGTGAGGGAATAGAGAAAAAAGCTCATTTTGGAACTGCACTTACGAAGGGGGTAGGCAGCTGTATATCAGGGATTATCCCTTCTGAGAATAAAAACAGCTGGAGCTTGTTAAGTTAAATACACAGGGGAAAGGATAATGTACTGGGCACTCCTCAGAAGAATCTGATTTGTGGTGACGGGAGATAGATAAAAGCTCATTTAGGAACGACATGAAAATGCTGCGTAGGTAGCTGTTTATCAGTAAATATCTCCACTGATATTAAAAAAGGCAGTAGCTTAATAAATTAAGTACTTCCTGGTATGGTTACTGTACTGGTAACTCCCCAAAAGAATCTGGATTGTGGTGAGGGAACAGAGAAAAAAGCTCATGTAGGAACGACATGAACATGCTGCGTAGGTAGCTGTTTATCAGTAAATATCTCCACTGAGATTAAGAAAAGCAGCAGCTTAATAAATTAAGTACTTCCTGGTATGGTTACTGTACTGGTACCTCCCCAAAAGAATCTGGATTGTGGTGAGGGAACAGAGAAAAAGCTCATTTAGAACCTGTACTTACGAAGGGGTTAGGCAGCTGTATATCAGGGAGTAAACCTTTTGAGAATAAAAGCAGCTGGATCTTGTTAAAGTAATTACACAGGGGAAAGGATAATGTACTGGGAACTCCTCAGAAGAATCTGATTTGTGGTGAGGGGAGAGAGATAAAAGCTCATTTAAGAACGACTTGAAAATGCTGCACAGTTAGTTGTTTATCAGTAAATATCTCCACTGACATTAAGAAAAGCAGTAGCTTAATAAATTAAGTACTTCCTGGTATGGTTACTGTACTGGTAACTCCCCAAAAGAATCTGGATTGTGGTGAGGGAACAGAGAAAAAAGCTCATTTAGGACCTGTACTTACGAAGGGGTTAGGCAGCTGTATATCAGGGAGTATCCCTTCTGAGAATCAAAACTGCTGGAGCTTGTTGAGGTAATTATACAGGGGAAAGGATAATGTACTGGGAACTCCTCAGAAGAATCTGATTTGTGGTGAGGGGAGAGAATTAAAAGCTCATTTAGAAACGACATGAAAATGCTGCAAGGTAGCTGTTTAACAGTAAATATCTCCACTGAGATTAAGAAAAGCAGTAGCTTAATAAATTGAGTACTTCCTGGTATGGTTACTGTACTGGTAACTCCCCAAAAAAATCTGGATTGTGGTGAGGGAACAGAGAAAAAAGCTCATTTAGGACCTGCAGTTACGAAGAGGGTAGGCAGCTGTATATCAGGGAGTATCCCTTCTGAGAATCAAAACAGCTGGAGCTTGTTGAGGTAATTACACAGCGGAAAGGATAATGTCCTGGGAACTCCTCAGAAGAATCTGATTTGTGGTGAGGGGAGAGAGATAAAAGCTCATTTAGGAACGACATGAAAATGCTGCATGTGTAGCTGTTTATCAGTATATATCTCCACTGAGATTAAGAAAAGCAGCAGCTTAATAAATTAAGTACTTCCTGGTATGGTTATTGTACTGGTAACTCCCCAAAACAATCTGGATTGTGGTGAGGGAAAAGAGAAAAAAGCTCATTTAAGACCTCCACTTACGAAGGGGGTAGACAGCTGTATATCAGGGAGTAAAACTTCTGAGAATTAAAACAGCTGGAGTTTGTTAAGGTGATTACACAGGGGACAGGATAATGTACTGGAAACTCCTCAGAAGAATCTGATTTGTGGTGAGGGGAGAGAGATAGAAACTCATTTAGGAACGACATGAACATGCTGCGTAGGTAGCTGTTTATCATTAAATATCTCCACTGAGATTAAGAAAAGCAGTAGCTTAATAAATTAAGTACTTCCTGGTATGGTTACTGTACTGGTTACTCCCCAAAAGAATCTGGATTTTGGTGAGGGAACAGAGAAAAAAGCTCATTTAGGACCTGCACTTACCAAGGGGGTAGGCAGCTATATATCAGGGAGTATTCCTTCTGAGAATAAAAACTTGCTGGAGCTTGTTAATGTAATTACACAGGGAAAGGATAATGTACTGGGAACTCTTAGGAATAATCTGATTTGTGGTGATGGGAGAGACATAAAAGCTCCTTTAGGAACGACATGAACATGCTGCATATGTAGCTGTTTATCAGTAAAAATCTCCACTGAGAATAAGAAAAGCAGTACCTTAATAAATTAAGTACTTCCTGGTATGGTTACTGTACTGGTAACTCCCCAAAAGAATCTTGATTGTGGTGAGGGAACAGAGAAAATGCTCATTTAGTACCTGCACTTACCAAGGGGGTAGGCAGCTGTATATCAGGGAGTATCCCTTCTGAGAATAAAAACAGCTGGAGCTTGTTAATGTAATTACACAGGGGAAAGGATAATGTACTGGGAACTCCTCAGAAGAATCTGATTTGTGGTGAAGGGAGAGAGATAAAATCTCATTTAGGAACGACATGAACATGCTGCATAGGTAGCTGTTTATCAGTAAATATCTCCACTGATATTAAAAAAGGCAGTAGCTTAATAAATAAAGTACTTCCTGGTATGGTTACTGTACTGGTAACTCCCCAAAAGAATCTGGATTGTGGTGAGGGAACAGAGAAAAAAGCTCATGTAGGAAGGACATGAACATGCTGCGTAGGTAGCTGTTTATCAGTAAATATCTACACTGAGATTAAGAAAAGCAGCAGCTTAATAAATTAAGTACTTCCTGGTATGGTTACTGTACTGGTAACTCCCCAAAAGAATCTGGATTGTGGTGAGGGAATAGAGAAAAAAGCTCATTTTGGTACTGCACTTACGAAGGGGGTAGGCAGCTGTATATCAGGGATTATCCCTTCTGAGAATAAAAACAGCTGGAGCTTGTTAAGTTAATTACACAGGGGAAAGGATAATGTACTGGGAACTCCTCAGAAGAATCTGATTTGTGGTGACGGGAGATAGATAAAAGCTCATTTAGGAACGACATGAAAATGCTGCGTAGGTAGCTGTTTATCAGTAAATATCTCCACTGATATTAAAAAAGGCAGTAGCTTAATAAATTAAGTACTTCCTGGTATGGTTACTGTACTGGTAACTCCCCAAAAGAATCTGGATTGTGGTGAGGGAACAGAGAAAAAAGCTCATGTAGGAACGACATGAACATGCTGCGTAGGTAGCTGTTTATCAGTAAATATCTCCACTGAGATTAAGAAAAGCAGCAGCTTAATAAATTAAGTACTTCCTGGTATGGTTACTGTACTGGTACCTCCCCAAAAGAATCTGGATTGTGGTGAGGGAACAGAGAAAAAGCTCATTTAGAACCTGTACTTACGAAGGGGTTAGGCAGCTGTATATCAGGGAGTAAACCTTTTGAGAATAAAAGCAGCTGGATCTTGTTAAAGTAATTACACAGGGGAAAGGATAATGTACTGGGAACTCCTCAGAAGAATCTGATTTGTGGTGAGGGAAGAGAGATTAAAGAACAGAACTCACTCCAATATTTCTCAAACTCTTCAATGAAATTGAAAGAGAACGTTCACTGCCAGACTCATTTTATGAAGCCAGTATAACCCTCATCCCAAAACCAGGCAGGACTCATCACGGAAAGAGGACCACAGACCAATCTCCCTGATGAACATAGATGCAAAAATTCTCAACAAAATTCTGGCCAATCGACTTCAACAAGTCATCAAAAAAATCATACACCACGATCAAACTGGATTCATCCCAGGGATGCAAAGCTGGTTTAATATACGCAAGTCAATTAATGTAATCCACCACATCAACCGGAGCAAGGTAAAGAACCACATGGTTTTATCGCTGGATGCGGAAAAAGCGTTCGATAAAATCCAGCACCCATTTATGCTAAAAGCCCTGGAAAAACTGGGATTCCAGGGAACATTCCTGAATATAATCAAGGCAGTTTATGACAAACCAACAGCAAGCATAACTCTAAATGGTGAAAAACTAAAGCCATTCCCTTTAAAATCAGGAACAAGGCAGGGATGTCCACTCTCTCCCCTGCTCTTCAACATAGTACTAGAATTCCTAGCCAGAGCAATTAGGCAAGAAGAGAATATAAAGGGGATCCAAATAGGAAAAGATGAAGTTAAACTTTCTCTCTTCGCAGATGACATGATCCTATACCTAAAGAATCCCATAGACTCTACCCCCAAGCTACTAGAGCTGATACAAAACTTTGGCAAAGTCGCAGGATATAAAATAAACCTTCAAAAATCAACGGCCTTTCTCTATGCTAACAACCCGAAGACCGAGGCTGAAATCAGGAAAGCAACTCCTTTTGCAATAGCCCCCAAAAACATAAAATACCTAGGAATAACCTTAACCAAAGAAGTGAAAGACCTCTTTGAAGAGAACTTTAAAAGCTTGAAAAATGAAATTAAGTCAGAACTAAGAAAATGGAAAAACCTCCCATGCTCCTGGATTGGGAGGATTAATATAATCAAAATGGCAATATTGCCAAAGGCTATCTACAAATTCAATGCAATACCCATTAATATCCCAACACCATTCTTTAATGAAATAGAGGAAGCAATCCAGAAATTCATATGGAACAATAAAAGACCTAGAATAGCAAAAACACTCCTAAGCAGAAAGAACAGTGCTGGAGGAATTACAATACCCAACTTCAAGCTGTATTATAAAGCTATAGTAATAAAAACAGCTTGGTATTGGCACCGGAACAGGCCTGAAGACCAATGGAACAGAATTGAAGACCCAGAATTAAACCCACAGAACTATGCCTACTTAATCTTTGATAAAGGAGCTAAAACAATAGTATGGAAGAAAGATAGCCTCTTTAACAAGTGGTGCTGGCAAAACTGGCTCAACACATGCAACAAACTAAAACTAGATCCTTATATATCACCCTGCACCAAAATCAATTCCAAATGGATTAAAGACCTTGAAATCAAAACAGGCACCCTGAAGACACTAAAGGAAGGAGTAGGAGAAACACTTGGGCTCCTTGGCACAGGACAGAACTTCCTTAACAAAGACCCTGAAAGGCTACAAATCAAAGAAAGGTTGGACAAATGGGATTGCATCAAACTCCAGAGCTTCTGCACGGCAAAGGACATAGCTCTCAAGATAAACAGAAAGCCCACAGACTGGGAGAAAATCTTTACCGGACATTCAACAGACAAAGGCCTCATCTCTAAAATATATGCAGAACTAAAAAAATTACCTTCTTCCAAAACAAAACTGCAAAGAACCAACAGCCCCCTCATCAAGTGGGCTAAAGACTTACAAAGAAACTTCTCTGATGAGGAAATGAGAATGGCCAATAGACATATGAAAAAATGCTCTACATCACTGGCCATAAAGGAAATGCAAATCAAAACAACATTGAGATTCCATCTCACCCCAGCAAGAATGTCATATATCAAGAAAACTAATAATAACAATTGTTGGAGGGGATGTGGCCAAAAGGGAACCCTACTTCATTGTTGGTGGGAATGTAAACTGGTTCAGCCACTCTGGCAAGCAGTATGGAGATTCCTCAGAAGGCTCAATATAGAACTCCCCTATGACCCAGCAGCCCCACTGTTGGGTATCTATCCAAAAGACCACAAACAAAATCACAGTAATGCCACCAGCACAACAATGTTCATCGCAGCACAATTTGTCATAGCGAGAAGCTGGAACCAACCCAGATGCCCCTCCATAGATGAATGGATCAGGAAAATGTGGTACATTTACACAATGGAATTTTATGCCTCTATCAGAAAGAATGACAGTGTTCCATTTGTAAGGAAATGGAAGGACTTGGAAAAAGTTATACTAAGTGAAGTGAGCCAGACCCAAAGAAACATGGACTCTATGGCCTCCCTTATTGGGAATAATTAGTACAGGTTTAGGCAAGCCATAGCAGAGCATCACAAGGCCCAATAGCTATACCCTTAGGAACACATAAGATGATGCTAAGTGAAATGAACTCCATGATATGGAAACAAGTGATATATCACAGTTATAACTACTTTCAATGTCCTATGTGAATGTGTAGTTTCTATTATTGATGATGTTTTGTATCACCTTCCTATGTTTGTACCTACACTACCTCTGTAATCTTATCTGAGTATATTGGAAACCGTGTTTACTGGTATTGGAAGTAGGAAATTCAAAGGGAATACCAAATTCGAGAGACACGGGGTAAAAAAAAGAGAAATAACTACAAAAGCAATACTTGCAAAACTGTTTGGTGTAAGTGAACTGAACAACTGGGCGGGGGGGAGGGAAGGGGGGGAGGGAGGGGGACATGAGGGACAAGGCAACAAACAGTACAAGAAATGTATCCAACGCCCAACGTATGATACTCTAACCTCTCTGTACGTCAGTTTGAAAATAAAAATTTGAGAAAAAAAAAAAAACAAAAACAAACAAAAAAAAAAAAAAAAGAACGACTTGTAAATGCTGCACAGTTAGTTGTTTACGAGTAAATATCTCCACTGACATTAAGAAAAGCAGTAGCTTAATAAATTAAGTACTTCCTGGTATGGTTACTGTACTGGTAACTCCCCAAAAGAATCTGGATTGTGGTGAGGGAACAGAGAAAAAAGCTCATTTAGGACCTGTACTTACGAAGGGGTTAGGCAGCTGTATATCAGGGAGTATCCCTTCTGAGAATCAAAACTGCTGGAGCTTGTTGAGGTAATTATACAGGGGAAAGGATAATGTACTGGGAACTCCTCAGAAGAATCTGATTTGTGGTGAGGGGAGAGAATTAAAAGCTCATTTAGAAACGACATGAAAATGCTGCAAGGTAGCTGTTTAACAGTAAATATCTCCACTGAGATTAAGAAAAGCAGTAGCTTAATAAATTGAGTACTTCCTGGTATGGTTACTGTACTGGTAACTCCCCAAAAAAATCTGGATTGTGGTGAGGGAACAGAGAAAAAAGCTCATTTAGGACCTGCAGTTACGAAGAGGGTAGGCAGCTGTATATCAGGGAGTATCCCTTCTGAGAATCAAAACAGCTGGAGCTTGTTTAGGTAATTACACAGCGGAAAGGATAATGTCCTGGGAACTCCTCAGAAGAATCTGATTTGTGGTGAGGGGAGAGAGATAAAAGCTCATTTAGGAACGACATGAAAATGCTGCATGTGTAGCTGTTTATCAGTATATATCTCCACTGAGATTAAGAAAAGCAGCAGCTTAATAAATTAAGTACTTCCTGGTATGGTTATTGTACTGGTAACTCCCCAAAACAATCTGGATTGTGGTGAGGGAAAAGAGAAAAAAGCTCATTTAAGACCTGCACTTACGAAGGGGGTAGACAGCTGTATATCAGGGAGTAAAACTTCTGAGAATAAAAACAGCTGGAGTTTGTTAAGGTGATTACACAGGGGACAGGATAATGTACTGGAAACTCCTCAGAAGAATCTGATTTGTGGTGAGGGGAGAGAGATAAAAACTCTTTTAGGAACGACATGAACATGCTCCGTAGGTAGCTGTTTATCATTAAATATCTCCACTGAGATTAAGAAAAGCAGTAGCTTAATAAATTAAGTACTTCCTGGTATGGTTACTGTACTGGTTACTCCCCAAAAGAATCTGGATTTTGGTGAGGGAACAGAGAAAAAAGCTCATTTAGGACCTGCACTTACCAAGGGGGTAGGCAGCTATATATCAGGGAGTATTCCTTCTGAGAATAAAAACTTGCTGGAGCTTGTTAATGTAATTACACAGCGGAAAGGATAATGTACTGGGAACTCCTCAGAATAATCTGATTTGTGATGAGGGGAGAGAGATAAAAGCTCATTGAGGAACGACATGAAAATGCTGCGTAGGTTGCTGTTTAGCAGTAAATATGTCCACTGTGATTAAGAAAAGCAGTAGCTTAATAAACTAAGTACTTCCTGGTATGGTTACTGTACTGGTAACTCCCGAAAGGATCTGGATTGTGGTGAGGGAACAGAGAAAAAAGCTCATTTAGGACCTGCACTTATGAAGGGGGTAGGCAGCTGTATATCAGGGAGTATCCCTTCTGAGAATAAAAACAGCTGGAGCTTGTTAAGATAATTACACAGGGGAAAGGATAATGTACTTGGAACTCCTCAGAAGAATCTGATTTGTCGTGAGGGGAGAGAGATAAAAGCTCATTTAGTAACCAATTATAAAAAATTCATTACTTAGCAAAATTTTGGTTATCATAGGAGTAGAGCATGTACATAAAATAATCCAAGTTATTAATTATATCAAATTATTTTGCTTGTAATAGACCTCCACTTTTGCAATGTATATAAGTTCATCAGCCATTTTTTCCTAATTATTCTTGTTCAAAAATAATGAATTTATTTCCAATAACTATGTTAAGTTTTCTCAGCACTACAAAATGTCACAGTAATCATTTTATATTTGCACAAATGTACACACACCATTTCTAAATTTTTTTTCTCAAATTTTTATTATCAAAGTGACGTACAGAGAGGTTACATTATCATACGTTGGGCATTGGATACATTTCTTGTACTGTTTGTTGCCTTGTCCCTCATACCCCCCTCCCTCCCCCCCTTTCCCTCCTCCCCCCTGGTGTTCAGTTCACTTAGGTTACTATGCAAACAATTGAAAGATAATATGGTTAGTTACATGAAGAAATCAGTTAGCTATTTTGAAAATCTTTCTCAAGTAGGTATTTGAAAAAGCATGTAAAATCTGTAAGAAGAATGGATGAAAAACTTGATTATGTTTTTGTTTGATGACTTCACATTACTCAATTTACTGTTGATGACTTCTACATGACTGTCATACCTATCTTTTTTCTCCAAATAGGTCAAAGTGGTTAAATTTTTCCATAGTAGATAGATTTTGAAAACATGTTTCCTACAGAAACTTGAATCCTCATGGACTGCAGGAATCATATAGAAGTATTAGACACATAAAATAAAGCAGATTTTCCCTAATATGTTTTTGCTCCCAGCCTTACCTGTCACCTGTTTACCTATCATTCATCAACGACCGCTCTGTCTTGAATGCAATGTCCAGAAAAGGAGATGTGTGAAGAAAAAAAAAAGATTGTCAAAACAATTATAATACTTGTCTGAAAGGATGATAAAAATATCATTATCCAAATGCTATTAGGAAATATGGTATGTGAAGTGACTCATTGAGGTTATCCACTCTATTCTGATGGCCACTTGATAAGACATACAGCATTTTGTGTTTTATAATGAAACTGAGATTAAAAATGTAAGAAATGTGATAGCAGTCACATAGTTATTCTGTGTTAGTAGTTTGTGAGATGATCTCATTTTCTCAAAGTCTTTCTGAAGAGAATACCATCGCACTTGCAATTAGCCTCATCAAATTTCAAATTACTTGTGTTCTACATTTTATTTTAAAATCTAAATTGTATAAATTGTAAATTAAAACCCCAAATGATGATTCTGAAAGGATGATTTATTTTAACAGACTAGAAAATTTTATAATAAATAGAAATATATAATATTGCTTTTGTAAAAAAAAAAAAAAAGCTCATTTAGGAACAACATGAAAATGCTGCTTAGGTAGCAGTTTATCAGTAAATATCTCTACTGAGATTAAGAAAAGCAGTAGCTTAATGAATGAAGTACTTCCTGGGATGGTTACTGTACTGGTAACTCCCCAAAAGAATCTGGATTGTGGTGAGGGAACAGAGAAAAAAGCTCATTTGGGACCTGCACTTACAAAGGGGGTAGGCAGCTGTATATCAGGGAGTATCCCTTCTGAGAATAAAACAGCTGGAGCTTGTTAAGGTAATTACACAGGGGAAAGGATAATGTACTGGCAACTCCTCAGAAGAATCTGATTTGTGGTGAGGGGACAGAGATAAAAGCTCATTTAGGAACGACATGAAAATGCAGCATAGGTAGCTGTTTATCAGTAAATGTCGCCACTGAGATTAAGAAAACCAGTAGCTTAATAAATTAAGTACTTAATGGTATGGTTACTGTCCTGGTAACTCCCCAAAAGAATCTGGATTGTGGTGAGGGAACAGAGAAAAAAGCTCATTTAGGAACGACATGAACATGCTGCGTAGGTAGCTGTTTATCAGTAAATATCTCCACTGAGATTAAGAAAAGCAGCAGCTTAATAAATTAAGTACTTTCTGGTATGGTTACTGTATTGGTAACTCCCCAAAAGAATCTGGATTGTGGTGAGGGAACAGAGAAAAAAGCTCACTTTGGACCTGCACTTACGAAGGGGGTAGGCAGCTGCATATCAGGGAGTATCCCTTCTGAGAATAAAAACAGCTGGAGCTTGTTAAGGTAATTACACAGGGGAAAGGATAATGTACTGGGAAGTCCTCAGAAGAATCTGATTTGTGGTGAGGGGAGAGAGATAAAAGCTCATTTAGGAACGACATGAAAATGCTGCATAGGTAGCTGTTTATCAGTAAATATCTCTACTGAGATTAAGAAAAGCAGTAGCTTAATAAATTAAGTACTTCCTGGTATGTTTACTGTACTGGTAACTCCCCAAAAGAATCTGGATTATGGTGAGGGACCAGAGAAAAAAGCTCATTTAGGACCTGCACTTACGAAGGTGGTAGTCAGCTGTATATCAGGGAGTAAACCTTCTGAGAATAAAAACAGCTGGAGCTTGTTAAGGTAATTATACAGGGGAAAGGATAATGTACTGGGAACTCCTCAGAAGAATGTGATTTGTGGTGAGGGGAGAGAGATAAAAGCTCATTTAGGAACGACATGAACATGCTGCGTAAGTAGCTGTTTATCAGTAAATATCTCCACTGAGATTAAAAAAAGCAGTAGCTTAATAAATTAAGTACTTCCTGGTATGGTTACTGTACTGGTAACTCCCCAAAAGAATCTGTATTGTGGTGAGGGAACAGAGAAAAAAGCTCATTTATGACCTGCAATTACGAAGGGGGTAGGCAACTGTATATCAGGGAGTATCCCTTCTGAGAATAAAAACAGCTGGAGCTTGTTAAGGTAATTACACAGGGGAAAGGCTAATGTACTGGGAACTCCTCAGAAGAATCTGAGTTGTGGTTAGGGGAGAGAGATAAAAGCTCATTTAGGAACGACATGAAAATGCAGCATAGGTAGCAGTTTATCAGTAAATGTCGCCACTGAGATTAAGAAAACCAATAGTTTAATAAATTAAGTACTTAATGGTATGGTTACTGTCCTGGTAACTCCCCAAAAGAATCTGGATTGTGGTGAGGGAACAGAGAAAAAAGCTCATTTAGGAACGACATGAACATGCTGCGTAGGTAGCTGTTTATCAGTAAATATCTCCACTGAGATTAAGAAAAGCAGCAGCTTAATAAATTATGTACTTCCTGGTATGGTTACTGTACTGGTAACTCCCCAAAAGAATCTGGATTGTGGTGAGGGAACAGAGAAAAAAGCTCACTTTGGACCTGCACTTACGAAGGGGGTAGGCAGCTGCATATCAGGGAGTATCCCTTCTGAGAATAAAAACAGCTGGAGCTTGTTAAGGTAATTACACAGGGGAAAGGATAATGTACTGGGAACTCCTCAGAAGAATCTGATTTGTGTTGAGTGGAGAGAGATATACGCTCATTTATGAAGGACATGAACATGCTGCATATTTAGCTGTTTATCAGTAAATATCTCCACTGAGATTAAGAAAAGCAGTAGCTTAATAAATTAAGTACTTCCTGGTATGGTTACTGTACTGGTAAATCCAGAAAAGAATCTGGATTGTGGTGAGGTAACAGAGAAAAAAGCTCATTTAGGACCTGCACTTACGAAGGGGTTAGGCAGATGTATATCAGGGAATATCCGTTCTGAGAATAAAAACAGCTGGGGCTTGTTAAGTTAATTACACAGGGGAAAGGATAATGTACTGGGAACTCCTCAGAAGAATGTGATTTGTGGTGAGGGGAGAGAGATAAAAGCTCATTTAGGATCGACATCAACATGCTGCGTAGGTAGCTGTTTATCAGTAAATATCTCCACTGAGATTAAGAAAAGCAGTAGCTTAATAAATTTAGTACTTCCTGGTATGGTTACTGTACTGGTAACTCCCCAAAAGAATCTGGATTGTGGTGAGGGAACAGAGAAAAAAGCTCATTTTTGACCTGCAATTACGAAGGGGGTAGGCATCTGTATATCAGGGAGTATCCCTTCTGAGAATAAAAACAGCTGGAGCTTGTTAAGGTAATTACACAGGGGAAAGGATAATGTACTGGGAACTCCTCAGAAGAATCTGATTTGTGGTGAGGAGAGAGAGATAAAAGCTCATTTAGGAACGACATGAAAATGCAGCATACGTAGCTGTTTATCAGTAAATGTCGCCACTGAGATTAAGAAAACCAGTAGTTTAATAAATTAAGTACTTAGTGGTATGGTTACTGTCCTGGTAACTAACCAAAAGAATCTGGATTGTGGTGAGGGAACAGAGAAAAAAGCTCATTTAGGAACGTCATGAACATGCTGCGTAGGTAGCTGTTTATCAGTAAATATCTCCACTGAGATTAAGAAAAGCAGCAGCTTAATAAATTAAGTACTTCCTGGTATGGTTACTGTACTGGTACCTCCCCAAAAGAATCTGGATTGTGGTGAGGGAACAGAGAAAAAGCTCATTTAGAACCTGTACTTACGAAGGGGTTAGGCAGCTGTATATCAGGGAGTAAACCTTTTGAGAATAAAAGCAGCTGGATCTTGTTAAAGTAATTACACAGGGGAAAGGATAATGTACTGGGAACTCCTCAGAACAATCTGATTTGTGGTGAGGGGAGAGAGATTAAAGCTCATTTAAGAACGACTTGAAAATGCTGCACAGTTAGTTGTTTATCAGTAAATATCTCCACTGATATTAAGAAAAGCAGTAGCTTAATAAATTAAGTACTTCCTGGTATGGTTACTGTACTGGTAACTCCCCAAAAGAATCTGGATTGTGGTGAGGGAACAGAGAAAAAAGCTCATTTAGGACCTGTACTTACGAAGGGGTTAGGCAGCTGTATATCAGGGAGTATCCCTTCTGAGAATCAAAACTGCTGGAGCTTGTTGAGGTAATTATACAGGGGAAAGGATAATGTACTGGGAACTCCTCAGAAGAATCTGATTTGTGGTGAGGGGAGAGAATTAAAAGCTCATTTAGAAACGACATGAAAATGCTGCAAGGTAGCTGTTTAACAGTAAATATCTCCACTGAGATTAAGAAAAGCAGTAGCTTAATAAATTGAGTACTTCCTGGTATGGTTACTGTACTGGTAACTCCCCAAAAAAATCTGGATTGTGGTGAGGGAACAGAGAAAAAAGCTCATTTAGGACCTGCAGTTACGAAGAGGGTAGGCAGCTGTATATCAGGGAGTATCCCTTCTGAGAATCAAAACAGCTGGAGCTTGTTGAGGTAATTACACAGCGGAAAGGATAATGTACTGGGAACTCCTCAGAAGAATCTGATTTGTGGTGAGGGGAGAGAGATAAAAGCTCATTTAGGAACCACATGAAAATGCTGCATGTGTAGCTGTTTATCAGTATATATCTCCACTGAGATTAAGAAAAGCAGCAGCTTAATAAATTAAGTACTTCCTGGTATGGTTATTGTACTGGTAACTCCCCAAAACAATCTGGATTGTGGTGAGGGAAAAGAGAAAAAAGCTCATTTAAGACCTGCACTTACGAAGGGGGTAGACAGCTGTATATCAGGGAGTAAAACTTCTGAGAATAAAAACAGCTGGAGTTTGTTAAGGTGATTACACAGGGGACAGGATAATGTACTGGAAACTCCTCAGAAGAATCTGATTTGTGGTGAGGGGAGAGAGATAAAAACTCATTTAGGAACGACATGAACATGCTGCGTAGGTAGCTGTTTATCATTAAATATCTCCACTGAGATTAAGAAAAGCAGTAGCTTAATAAATTAAGTACTTCCTGGTATGGTTACTGTACTGGTTACTCCCCAAAAGAATCTGGATTTTGGTGAGGGAACAGAGAAAAAAGCTCATTTAGGACCTGCACTTACCAAGGGGTTAGGCAGCTATATATCAGGGAGTATTCCTTCTGAGAATAAAAACTTGCTGGAGCTTGTTAATGTAATTACACAGCGGAAAGGATAATGTACTGGGAACTCCTCAGAATAATCTGATTTGTGATGAGGGGAGAGAGATAAAAGCTCATTGAGGAACGACATGAAAATGCTGCGTAGGTTGCTGTTTAGCAGTAAATATGTCCACTGTGATTAAGAAAAGCAGTAGCTTAATAAACTAAGTACTTCCTGGTATGGTTACTGTACTGGTAACTCCCGAAAGGATCTGGATTGTGGTGAGGGAACAGAGAAAAAAGCTCATTTAGGACCTGCACTTATGAAGGGGGTAGGCAGCTGTATATCAGGGAGTATCCCTTCTGAGAATAAAAACAGCTGGAGCTTGTTAAGATAATTACACAGGGGAAAGGATAATGTACTTGGAACTCCTCAGAAGAATCTGATTTGTCGTGAGGGGAGAGAGATAAAAGCTCATTTAGTAACCAATTATAAAAAATTCATTACTTAGCAAAATTTTGGTTATCATAGGAGTAGAGCATGTACATAAAATAATCCAAGTTATTAATTATATCAAATTATTTTGCTTGTAATAGACCTCCACTTTTGCAATGTATATAAGTTCATCAGCCATTTTTTCCTAATTATTCTTGTTCAAAAATAATGAATTTATTTCCAATAACTATGTTAAGTTTTCTCAGCACTACAAAATGTCACAGTAATCATTTTATATTTGCACAAATGTACACACACCATTTCTAAATTTTTTTTCTCAAATTTTTATTATCAAAGTGACGTACAGAAAGGTTACATTATCATACGTTGGGCATTGGATACATTTCTTGTACCGTTTGTTGCCTTGTCCCTCATACCCCCCTTCCTCCCCCCCTTTCCCTCCTCCCCCCTGGTGTTCAGTTCACTTAGTTTACTATGCAAACAATTGAAAGATAATATGGTTAGTTACATGAAGAAATCAGTTAGCTATTTTGAAAATCTTTCTCAAGTAGGTATTTGAAAAAGCATGTAAAATCTGTAAGAAGAATGGATGAAAAACTTGATTATGTTTTTGTTTGATGACTTCACATTACTCAATTTACTGTTGATGACTTCTACATGACTGTCATACCTATCTTTTTTCTCCAAATAGGTCAAAGTGGTTAAATTTTTCCATAGTAGATAGATTTTGAAAACATGTTTCCTACAGAAACTTGAATCCGCATGGACTGCAGGAATCATATAGAAGTATTAGACACATAAAATAAAGCAGATTTTCCCTAATATGTTTTTGCTCCCAGCCTTACCTGTCACCTGTTTACCTATCATTCATCAACGACCGCTCTGTCTTGAATGCAATGTCCAGAAAAGGAGATGTGTGAAGAAAAAAAAAAGATTGTCAAAACAATTATAATACTTGTCTGAAAGGATGATAAAAATATCATTATCCAAATGCTATTAGGAAATATGGTATGTGAAGTGACTCATTGAGGTTATCCACTCTATTCTGATGGCCACTTGATAAGACATACAGCATTTTGTGTTTTATAATGAAACTGAGATTAAAAATGTAAGAAATGTGATAGCAGTCACATAGTTATTCTGTGTTAGTAGTTTGTGAGATGATCTCATTTTCTCAAAGTCTTTCTGAAGAGAATACCATCGCACTTGCAATTAGCCTCATCAAATTTCAAATTACTTGTGTTCTACATTTTATTTTAAAATCTAAATTGTATAAATTGTAAATTAAAACCCCAAATGATGATTCTGAAAGGATGATTTATTTTAACAGACTAGAAAATTTTATAATAAATAGAAATATATAATATTGCTTTTGTAAAAAAAAAAAAAAGCTCATTTAGGAACAACATGAAAATGCTGCTTAGGTAGCAGTTTATCAGTAAATATCTCTACTGAGATTAAGAAAAGCAGTAGCTTAATGAATGAAGTACTTCCTGGGATGGTTACTGTACTGGTAACTCCCCAAAAGAATCTGGATTGTGGTGAGGGAACAGAGAAAAAAGCTCATTTGGGACCTGCACTTACAAAGGGGGTAGGCAGCTGTATATCAGGGAGTATCCCTTCTGAGAATAAAACAGCTGGAGCTTGTTAAGGTAATTACACAGGGGAAAGGATAATGTACTGGCAACTCCTCAGAAGAATCTGATTTGTGGTGAGGGGAGAGAGATAAAAGCTCATTTAGGAACGACATGAAAATGCAGCATAGGTAGCTGTTTATCAGTAAATGTCGCCACTGAGATTAAGAAAACCAGTAGCTTAATAAATTAAGTACTTAATGGTATGGTTACTGTCCTGGTAACTCCCCAAAAGAATCTGGATTGTGGTGAGGGAACAGAGAAAAAAGCTCATTTAGGAACGACATGAACATGCTGCGTAGGTAGCTGTTTATCAGTAAATATCTCCACTGAGATTAAGTAAAGCAGTAGCTTAATGAATTAAGTACTTCCTGGTATGGTTACTGTACTGGTAACTCCACAAAAGAATCTGTATTGTGGTGAGGGAACAGAGAAAAAAGCTCATTTAGGACCTGCACTTACGAAGGGCGTAGGCATCTGTATATCAGGGAGTAAACCTTCTGAGAATAAAAACAGATGGAGCTTGTTAAGGTAATTAAACAGGGGAAAGGATAATGTACTTTGAACTCCTCAGAAGAATCTGATTTGTGGTGAGGGCAGAGAGATAAAAGCTCATTTAGGAACGAAATGAACATGCTGGGTAGGTAGCTGTTTATCAGTAAATATCTCCACTGAGATTAAGAAAAGCAGTAGCTTAATAAATTAAGTACTTCCTGGTATGGTTACTGTACTGGTAACTCCCCAAAAGAATCTGGATTGTCGTGAGGGAACAGAGAAAAAAGCTCATTTAGGACCTGCACTTACGAAGGGGGTAGGCAGCTGTATATCAGGGAGTAAACCTTCTGAGAATAAAAACAGCTGGAGCTTGTTAAGGTAATTACACAAGGGAAAGGATAATGTACTGGGAACTCCTCAGAAGAATCTGATTTGTGGTGAGGGGAGAGAGATAAAAGCTCATTTAGGAACGACATGAACATGCTGCATAGGTAGCTGTTTATCAGTAAATATCTCCACTGAGATTAAGAAAAGCAGTAGCTTAATAAATTAAGTACTTCCTGGTATCATTTCTGTCCTGTTAACTCCCCAAAAGAATCTGGATTGTGGTGAGGGAACAGAGAAAAAAGCTCATTTAGGACCTGCACTTACGAAGGGGGTAGGCAGCTGTATATCAGGGAGTAAACCTTCTGAGAATAAAAACAGCTGGAGCTTGTTAAGGTAACTACACAGGGGAAAGGATAATGTACTGGGAACTCCTCAGAAGAATCTGATTTGTGATGAGGGGAGAGAGATAAAAGCTCATTTAGGAACGACATGAACATGCTGCGTAGGTAGCTGTTTATCAGTAAATATCTCCACTGAGATTAAGTAAAGCAGTAGCTTAATGAATTAAGTACTTCCTGGTATGGTTACTGTACTGGTAACTCCACAAAAGAATCTGTATTGTGGTGAGGGAACAGAGAAAAAAGCTCATTTAGGACCTGCACTTACGAAGGGCGTAGGCATCTGTATATCAGGGAGTAAACCTTCTGAGAATAAAAACAGATGGAGCTTGTTAAGGTAATTAAACAGGGGAAAGGATAATGTACTTTGAACTCCTCAGAAGAATCTGATTTGTGGTGAGGGCAGAGAGATAAAAGCTCATTTAGGAACGAAATGAACATGCTGGGTAGGTAGCTGTTTATCAGTAAATATCTCCACTGAGATTAAGAAAAGCAGTAGCTTAATAAATTAAGTACTTCCTGGTATGGTTACTGTACTGGTAACTCCCCAAAAGAATCTGGATTGTCGTGAGGGAACAGAGAAAAAAGCTCATTTAGGACCTGCACTTACGAAGGGGGTAGGCAGCTGTATATCAGGGAGTAAACCTTCTGAGAATAAAAACAGCTGGAGCTTGTTAAGGTAATTACAAGGGGAAAGGATAATGTACTGGGAACTCCTCATAAGAATCTGATTTGTGGTGAGGGGAGAGAGATAAAAGCTCATTTAGGAACGACATGAACATGCTGCGTAGGTAGCTGTTTATCAGTACATATCTCCACTGAGATTAAGAAAAGCAGTAGCTTAATAAATTAAGTAATTCCTGGTATGGTTACTGTACTTGTTACTCCCCAAAAGAATCTGGATTGTGGTGAGGGAACAGAGAAAAAAGCTCATTTAGGACCTGCACTTACGAAGGGGGTAGGCAGCTGTATGTCAGGGAGTAAACCTTCTGAGAATAAAAACAGCTGGAGCTTGTTAAGGTAATTACACTCGGGAAAGGATAATGTACTGGGAACTCCTCAGAAGAATCTGAATTGTGGTGAGGGGAGAGATAAAAGTTCATTTAGGAACGACATGAACATGCTGCGTAGGTAGCTGTTTATCAGTAAATATCTCCACTGAGATTAAGAAAAGCAGTAGCTCAATAACTTAAGTACTTCCTGGTATGGTTACTCTACTGGTAACTCCCCAAAAGTATCTGGATTGTGGTGAGGGAACAGAGACAAAAGCTCATTTAGGACCTGCACTTACGATGGGGGTAGGCAGCGGTATATCAGGGAGTAACCCTTCTGAGAATAAAAAAAGCTGGAGCTTTTTAAGGTAATTACACAGGGGAAAGGATAATGTACTGGGAACTCCTCAGTAGAATCTGATTTGTGGTGAGGGGAGAGAGATAAAAGCTCATTTAGGAACGACATGAACATGCTGCGTAGGTAGCAGTTTATCAGTAAATATCTCCACTGAAATTAAGAAAAGCAGTAGCTTAATAAATTAAGTACTTCCTGGTATGGTTACTGTACTGGTAACTCCCCAAAAGAATCTGGATTGTGGTGAGGGAACAGAGACAAAAGCTCATTTAGGACCTGCACTTACGAAGGGGGTAGGCAGCGGTATATCAGGGAGTAACCTTCTGAGAATAAAAACAGCTTGAGCTTGTTAAGGTAATTACACAGGGGAAAGGATAATGTACTGGGAACTCCTCAGAAGAATCTGATTTGTGGTGACGGGAGAGAAATAATAGCTCATTTAAGAATGACAACAACATGCTGCGTAGGTAGCTGTTTATCAGTAAATATCAACACTGAGATTAAGAAAAGCAGTAGCTTAATAAATTAAGTACTTCCTTGTATGGTTACTGTACTGGTAACTCCCCAAAAGAATCTGGATTGTGGTGAGGGAACAGAGAAAAAAGCTCATTTAGGACCTGCAATTACGATGGGGGTAGGCAGCTGTATATCAGGGTGTAAACCTTCTGAGAATAACAACAGCTGGAGCGTGTTAAGGTAATTACACAGGGGAAAGGATAATGTACTGGGAACTCCTCAGAAGAATCTGATTAGTGTTGAGGGGAGAGAGATAAAAGCTCATTTGGGAACGACATGAAAATGCTGTTTATCAGTAAATATCTCCACTGAGATTAAGAAAAGCAGTAGCTTAATAAATTAAGTACTTCCTGGTATGGTTACTGACCTGGTAACTCCTCAGTAGAATCTGAGATGTGGTGAGGGGAGAGACATAAAAGCTCATTTAGGAACGACATGAACATGCTGTGTAGGTAGCTGTTTATCAGTAAATATCTCCACTGAGATTAAGAAAAGCAATAGGGCTGGGGATATAGCCTAGTGGCAAGAGTGCCTGCCTCGGATACATGAGGCCCTAGGTTCGATTCCCCAGCACCACATATACAGAAAACGGCCAGAAGCGGCGCTGTGGCTCAAGTGGCAGAGTGCTAGCCTTGAGCGGGAAGAAGCCAGGGACAGTGCTCAGGCCCTGAGTCCAAGGCTCAGGACTGGCCAAAAAAAAAAAATGCAGTAGCTTAATAAATTAAGTACTTCCTGGTATGGTTATCGTACTGGTAACTCCCCTAATGAATCTGGAGAGAGATAAAAGCTCATTTAGGAATGAAATGAACATGCTGCATAGGTAGCTGTTTATCACTAAATATCTCCACTGAGATTAAGAAAAGCAGTAGCTTAATAAATTAAGTAATTCCTGATATGGTTACTGTACTGGTAACTCCCCAAAGAATCTGGATTGTGGTGAGGGAACAGAGAAAAAAGCTCATTTAGGACCTGCACTTACGAAGGCGGTAGGCAGCTGTTTATCAGGGAGTATCCCTTCTGAGAATTAATACAGCTGTATCTTGTTAAGGTAATTACACACGGGAAAGGATAATGTACTGGGATCTCCTCAGAAGAATCTGATTTGTGGTGAGGGGAGAGAGATAAAAGCTCATTTAGGAACGACATGAACATGCTGCGTTGGTAGCTGTTTATTAGTAAATATCTCCACGGAGGTTAAGAAAAGCAATAGCTTAATAAATTAAGTACTTCCTGGTATGGTTACTGTACTGGTAACTCCCAAAAGAATCTGGATTGTGGTGAGGGAACAGAGAAAAAAGATCATTTAGGACCTGCAATTACGAAGGGGGTAGGCAGCTGTATATCAGGGAGTATCCCTTCTGAGAATAAAAACAGCTGGAGCTTGTTAAGGTAATTACACAGGGGAAAGGATACAGTATTGGAAACTCCTGAGAAGAATCTGATTTGTGGTGAGGGGAGAGAGATAAAAGCTCATTTAGGAACGACAAGAACATGCTGCGTAGGTAGCTGTTATCAGTAAATATCACAACTGAGATTAAGAAAAGCAGTAGAATAATAAATTAGGTACTTCCTGGTATGGTTACTGTACTCGTAACTCCCCAAATGAATCTGGATTGTGGTGAGGGAACAGAGAAAAAAGCTCATTTTGGACCTTCACTAAGGAAGGGGGTGGGCAGCTTTATATCAGGGAGTAAACCTTCTGAGAATAAAAACAGCTGGAGCTTGTTAAGGTAATTACACAGGGGAAAGGATAATGTACTGGGAACTCCTCAGAATAATCTGATTTGTGGTGAGGGGAGAGAGATAAAAGCTCATTTAGGCACGACATGAACATGCAGTGTAGGAAGCTGTTTATCAGTAAATATCTCCACTGAGATTAAGAAAAGTAGTAGCTTAATAAACTAAGTACTTCCTGGCATGGTTACTGTACTGGTAACTCCCCAAAAGAATCTGGATTGTGGTGAGGGAACAGAGAAAAAAGCTCATTTAGGATCTGCACTTACGAAGGGGGTAGGCAGCTGTATATCAGGGAGTATCCCTTCTGAGAATAAAAACAGCTGGAGCTTGTTAAGGTAATTACACAAGGGAAAGGGTAATGTACTGGGAACTCCTCAGAAGAATCTGATTTGTGGTGAGGGGAGAGAGATAAAAGCTCATTTAGGAACGACATGATCATGCTGTGTAGGTAGCTGTTTATCAGTAAATATCTCCACTGAGATTAAGAAAAGAAGTAGCTTCATAAATTAAGTACTTCCTGGTATTGCTAATCTACTGATAACTCCCCAGAAGAATCTGGATTGTGGTGAGGGAACAGAGAAAAAAGCTCATTTAGGACCTGCACTTACCGAGGGGGTAGGCAGCTGTATATCAGGGAGTATCCCTTCTGAGAATAAAAACAGCTGGATCTTGTTAAGGTAAGTACACAGGGGAAAGGAAAATGTACTGGGAACTCCTCAGAAGAATCTGATTTGTGGTGAGGGGAGAGAGATAAAAGCTCATTTATGATCGACATGAACATGCTGCGTAGGTAGCTGTTTATCAGGAAATATCTCCAATGAGATCAAGAAAAGCAGTAGCTTAATAAATTAAGTACTTCTTGGTATGGTTACTGTAATGGTAACTCCCCAAAAGAATCTGTATTGTAGTGAGGGAACAGAGAAAAAAGCTCACTTAGGACCTGCACTTACGAAGGGGGTAGGCAGCTGTATATCAGGGAGTAAACCTTCTGAGAATAAAAACAGCTGGAGCTTGTTAAGGTAATTACACAGGGGAGAGGATAATGTACTGGGAACTCCTCAGAAGAATCTGATTCGTGGTGAGGGGAGAGAGATAAAAGCTCATTTAGGAACGACATGAAAATGCTGCATAGGTAGCTGTTTATCAGTAAATATCTCCACTGAGATTAAGAAAAGCAGTAGCTTAATAAATTAAGTTCTTCCTGGTATGGTTACTGTACTGGTAACTCCCCAAAAGAATCTGCATTGTGGTGAGGCAACAGAGAAAAAAGCTCATATAGGACCTGTACTTACGAAGGGGGTAGGCAGCTGTATATTAGGGAGTAAACCTTCTGAGGATAAAAACAGCTGGAGCGTGTTAAGGTAATTACACAGGGGAAAGAATAATGTACTGGGAAATCCTCAGAAGAATCTGATTTGTGGTGAGGGGAGATAGATAAAAGGTCATTTAGGAACGACATGAACATGCTGCGTAGGTAGCTGTTTGTCAGTAAATATCTCCACTGAGATTAAGAAAAGCAGTAGCTTAATAAATTAAGTACTTCCTTGTATGGTTACTGTACTGGTAACACCCCAAAGAATCTGGATTGTGGTATGGGAACAGAGAAAAAACTGATTTAGGACCTGCACTTACGAAGGGGGTAGGCAACTGTATATCGGGGAGTAAACCTTCTGAGAATAAAAACAGCTGGAGCTTTTTAAGGTAATTACACAAGGGAAAGGATAATGTACTGGGAACTCCTCAGAAGAATCTGATTTGTGGTGAGGGGAGAGAGATAAAAGCTCATTTAGGAACGACATGATCATGCTGTGTAGGTAGCTGTTTATCAGTAAATATCTCCACTGAGATTAAGAAAAGAAGTAGCTTCATAAATTAAGTACTTCCTGGTATTGCTAATCTACTGATAACTCCCCAGAAGAATCTGGATTGTGGTGAGGGAACAGAGAAAAAAGCTCATTTAGGACCTGCACTTACCGAGGGGGTAGGCAGCTGTATATCAGGGAGTATCCCTTCTGAGAATAAAAACAGCTGGATCTTGTTAAGGTAAGTACACAGGGGAAAGGAAAATGTACTGGGAACTCCTCAGAAGAATCTGATTTGTGGTGAGGGGAGAGAGATAAAAGCTCATTTATGATCGACATGAACATGCTGCGTAGGTAGCTGTTTATCAGTAAATATCTCCAATGAGATCAAGAAAAGCAGTAGCTTAATAAATTAAGTACTTCTTGGTATGGTTACTGTACTGGTAACTCCCCAAAAGAATCTGTATTGTAGTGAGGGAACAGAGAAAAAAGCTCACTTAGGACCTGCACTTACGAAGGGTGTAGGAAGCTGTATATGAGGGAGTACCCATTCTGAGAATAAAAACAGCTGAAGCTTGTTAAGGTAATTACACAGGGGAAAGGATAATTTACTGGGAACTCCTCAGAAGAATCTGATTTGTGGTGAGTGGAGAGAGATAAAAGCTCATTTAAGAACGACATGAACATGCTGCATAGGTAGCTGTTTATCAGTAAATATCTCCACTGAGATTAAGAAAAGAAGTAGCCTAATAAATTAACTACTTCCTGGTATTGCTAATCTACTGATAACTCCCCAAAAGAATCTGGATTGTGGTGAGGGAACAGAGAAAAAAGCTCATTTAGGACCTGCACTTACGAAGGGGGTAGGCAGCTGTATATCAGGGAGTATCCCTTCTGAGAATAAAAACAGCTGGATTTTGTTAAGGTAATTACACAGGGGAAAGGATAATGTACTGGGAACTCCTCAGAAGAATCTGATTTGTGGTGAGGGGAGAGAGATAAAAGCTCATTTAGGAACGACATGAACATGCTGCATATGTAGCTGTTTATCAGTAAATATCTCCACTGAGATTAAAAAAAACAGTAGCTTAATAAATTAAGTACTTCCTGGTATGGATATTGTACTGGTAACTCCACAAAAGAATCTGGATTGTGGTGAGGGAACAGAGAAAAAACCTCATTTAGGACCTGCACTTACGAAGGGGGTAGGCAGCTGTATATCAGGGAGTAAACCTTCTGAGAATAAAAACAGCTGGAGCTTGTTAAGGTAATTACACAGGGGAAAGGATAATGTACTGGGAACTCCTCAGAAGAATCTGATTTGTGGTGAGGGGAGAGAGATAAAAGCTCATGGAGGAACGACATGAACATGCTGCGTAGGTAGCTGTTTATCAGTAAATATCTTCACAGAGATTAAGAAAAGCAGTAGCTCAATAAATTAAGTACTTCCTGGTATGGTTACTGTATTGGTAACCCCCCAAAAGATTCTGGATTGTGGTGAGGGAACAGAGAAAAAAGCTCAGTTAGGACCTGCACTTACGAAGGGCGTAGGCAGCTGTATATCAGGGAGTAAACCTTCTGAGAATAAAAACATCTAGAGCTTGTTAAGGTAATTACACAGGGGAAAGGATAATGTACTTGGGACTCCTCAGAAGAATCTGATTTGTGGTGAGGGGATAGAGATAAAAGCTCATTTAGGAAGGACATGAACATGCTGCGTAGGTAGCTGTTTATCAGTAAATATCTCCACTGAGATTAAGAAAAGCAGTAGCTTAATAAATTAAGTACTTCCTGGTATGGTTACTGTACTGGTAACTCCCCAAGAGAATCTGGATTGTGGAGAGGGAACAGAGAAAAAAGCTCATTTAGGACCTGCACTTACGAAGGGGGTAGGCAGCTGTATATCAGGGAGTAAACCTTCTGAGAATAAAAACAGCTGGAGCTTGTTAAGGTAATTACACAGGGAAAGGATAATGTACTGGGAACTCCTCAGAAGAATCTGATTTGTGGTGAGGGGAGAGAGGTAAAATCTCATTTAGGAACGACATGATCATGCTGCGTAGGTAGCTGTTTATCAGAAAATATCTCCACTGAGATTAAGAAAAGCAGCAGCTTAATTAATTAAGTACTTCCTGGTATGGTTACTGTACTGATAACAACCCAAAAGAATCTGGAATGTGGTGAGGGAACAGAGAAAAAAGCTCATTTAGGACCTGCACTTACGAAGGGGGTAGGCAGCTGTATATCAGGGAGTAAACCGTCTGAGAATAAAAACAGCTGGAGCTTGTTAAGGTAATTACACAGGGGAAAGGATAATGTACTGGGAACTCCTCAGCAGAATCTGATTTGTGGTGAGGGGAGCGAGATAAAAGCTCATTTATGAACGACATGAACATGCTGCGTAGGTAGCTGTTTATCAGTTAATATCTCCACTGAGATTAGGAAAAGCAGTAGCTTAATAAATTAAGTAGTTCCTGGTATGGTTACTGTACTGGTAACTCCCCAAAAGAATCTGTATTGTGGTGAGGGAACAGAGAAAAAAGCTCATTTAGGACCTGCACTTACGGAGGGGGTAGGCAGCTGTATATCAGGGAGTAAATCTTCTGAGAATAAAAACAGCTGGAGCTTGTTAAGGTAATTACACCGGGGAAAGGATAATGTTCTGGGAACTCCTCAGAAGAATCTGATTTGTGGTGAGGGGAGAGAGATAAAAGCTCATTTAGGAACGAAATGAACATGCTGCGTAGGTAGCTGTTTATCAGTAAATATCTCCACTGAGATTAAGAAAAGAAGTAGCTTAATAAATTTAGTACTTCCTGGTATGGTTACTGTACTGGTAACTCCCCAAAAGAATCTGGATTGTGGTGAGGGAACAGAGAAAAAAGCTCATTTAAGACCTGCACTTACGAAGGGGTAGGCAGCTGTATATCAGGGAGTAAACCTTCTGAGAATAAAAACAGCTGGAGCTTGTTAAGGTAATTACACAGGGGAAATGATAATGTACTGGGAACTCCTCAGAAGAATCTGATTTGTGGTGAGGGGAGAGAGTTAAAAGCTCATTTAGGATCGACATGAACATGCTGCGTAGGTAGCTGTTTATCAGTAAATATCTCCACTGAGATTAAGAAAAGCAGTAGCTTAATAAATTAAGTACTTCCTGGTATGGTTACTGTACTGGTAACTCCCCAAAGAATCCGGATTTTTGTGAGGGAACAGAGAAAAAAGCTCATTTAAGACCTGCACTTACGAAGGGGGTAGCCAGCTGTATATCAGGGAGTAAACCTTCTGAGAATAAAAACAGCTGGAGCTTGTTAAGGTAATTACACAGGGGAAAGGATAATGTACTGGGAACTCCTCAGAAGAATCTGATTTGTGGTGAGGGGAGAGTGAAAGAAGCTCATTTAGGAACGATATGAACATGCTGCGTAGGTAGCTGTTTATCAGTAAATGTCTCCACTGAGATTAAGAAAAGCAGTAGCTTAATGAATTAAGTACTTCCTGGTATGGTTCCTCCTGCCGGGCCAGCCGGCGGGGGAACAGAAATCTTGACTGAGGGGCTGCAGGGATACGGAAAAGGAAAAATAAGGCAAGAGAAAAAAGACAAGAGACAAAGATGGGGTACGGGAGGTCTGCAGCCATAAGGTTGAACCTCAAGACTGCAGCAACAGTTTATTCCAACTCCCAGCTTATATGCAGTTTTGGAACCAGGGAATAGCATAGGATTGTTAAAATTCCAGAACATAAAGAGGCTTTGAAGTTTGCAACATTTGATTACAGTAAACACAAGGTAACAAAGCAATTCCGGACAGTAGCTGTGAACAGATGTCCTTGCCTTTAGCATATCCTGGCGGTAACAGCACAGCCAGAGGTGATAATTTACCTAGCTGCAGGTCTGGCTCCCTATCTGCAGGTCTGGCTCCCGTCATCTTGGCGACATCGGCACAGCCAGAGGTCAGGATGAGCTTAGCTGCTAGCTCGGCTCCCGACAGTTCCCCCGTCTTTTTATTAAAAGAAGCGAACCCGCCTGTCTTAGGTGGGGTGGGTGCCCCAGCCCGCCTTACCCGTCTTGGGGAACAACTTCAGAGCAGTGCTGAAGGCCCTGTCTTAGGTCGGTCTAAGGCTGGCACCGCCTCATACCCGTCTCTGGCTGCGGTTCCTCTCGGGGGAAATTCATTTACTTGGAGCTTGACCTTATGCAGCTGGCTGGCTAAACTCATGAAAGAGTTTTGCAATATGCATACAATGCAAGGAAGACATAGGCAAGCCATCAGCAAAAGTATCCCTGGGCCGAGCAATGTCATTAGCAGCCCCTTAACGTTAGTTAAGGAAGGGACATACTGTTGAAGTTGTTCGAACAGTTCTTTTGCTGTTTCTGCCACTTTAAAGTCCAAAGGTGGAGCTTGTTCTAGTCCGGCTATTTGTCTATGGAGTTGAAAGAGATCTAAGGACAAGTTATTATGGTGCCAAATACCATTTAAATGTGCTACCACTTGTTCCCAAGGATAGCTTGACCCATTATACTTATGGGGGGTCACACAAATAAAGTCAAACCCAGCATGACAGCGCACCCGTTGCAAAGTTTGTAAGGCACGAATTTGTTCTCCCAGAGACAACAAAGATTCATACAAGGCTTCTAATTTTTGTTCTACCTTATCATCAATCCCGCCTTGAAAGTGCAGGGCTTGCTTGGTATTATGAGCAAGCTGATTAACATGGTGAGCTGTCTGCACATTTTGTGTTAAAGCCACAGTAGCGGCTGCAGCAGAGGCAGCTAAGGAAATAAAGGCTAAAATTCCTGCTATTAGTAGCCCTACAAATCGTCTAGGGCGCATAAGTTCTTTTAAATGTTTTAACACTTGAATACCTGTTTCTTTATACCAAGCTTCAGATAAGTTTACAGGAAGCATAACAAATGGTGGTTGCTTAATAATAATTACAGAATCAGTAAGACCACTATACAAGCAATTTGTAAAAGAACAGTTAGTGCAGGTAACATTGAAATACATGGCTCCTATAGAAATATTAAAAGGTCCATACATAATAGCATAAGGGGGTGTTACACAACTCATAATATTTTTTAAAGAAGTAGAAGTGGGCCAGGAGGTATTATTCAGAGCAGCCACTAACATCCAGACATGGCGTTGAGGGCGTCCATTCATCCACCACAGACCTGGGTTGAACTTGTTGGTAAGATTAGTTCCTGAAATATTGGTTATAAAAGGGTGATCATGTCTACACTTTACAGGGTGCAGTTCTCCCGTGGATTCTACAATTTGAGAGGAGTTGATGCAGCGAGGTATCATGAAGGATGAGGTAGAATTGGCATGTACAGGAAACCCAGTAGGCAATGAAGCCATTTGTATATTATATACTTGACTATTATCAGGAATTCAAATTCTATGATTTATGGATTGCATTACAGTACAGCCTGGAATATATCTGTTGGAGTCAGTTGTAAAGCATAAAGGGGTTCCAATGCCAGAAGCTGCAAAATCTCCCATCTTAATGTGCTGGAAAAAAGGGTCTGGAGCTGTACCGTACGCTGATCTGTTGACATGGACAAACACCTCAGCTCCCTCCCAGGTCGCGGGGTGCACAATCGGTGGATCTGGCACGTAAGCCCAGTGGGTCAGCGCTTGTACCATTCTGATGAGTTTCCACAATCCGAACACAACGCTCAGGTAGCCAGCAGGCATCATTTTCATCCTGTGAAAAAACACAGACATGTCCTCGACCCCATGTCAATACCGGATCGGGCCCGTGCCAAGCACTTGTTAGAGGATCTTTCCACTTAACTTGAGCAAAAGCCCTTTGCTCTCTCTTTTCCCAGAACCGCTGTGCTGCGGAGTGGCCATTGCAATCCAAATTTAAAAAATTTAGTACGAATAAAGCATGAGAAAGTATATTAACAGGAGAGAAGGGGTATAGTTCCCCCCCTTTTAATTTAGAAATTTGGTGTTTTAACAAACCGTTGGCCCGTTCGACAATTCCTTGACCATGAGGATTATAGGGGATTCCTGTAGAGTGAACAATTTGGTAAGATTTGCAAAAAGTTTGAAAAGCTCGTCCAACATATCCCGGACCATTATCAGTTTTAATTTGTTTAGGAAGTCCCATAGTAGCAAAGCAGCGTAAGGCATGGGAAATACAATGTTTGCCAGCTTCCCCGCTAAGAGAAGTAGCCATAATAAAATTAGAGTAAGTGTCTATTGTAACATGGACAAAGCGGAGCCGTCCAAAAGAGGGGATGTGGGTAACATCCATTTGCCAAACATGATTAGCCACTAAGCCTCGGGGATTAATCCCATTGGAGGGCACAGGCAGGAAGGTAGCACAGTTGGGACAAGTTTTTACAATTTGACGAGCTGCCTCATAAGTAATATGAAATTGTTGACGTAAGGCACGACTGTTTTGATGGTGGGCAGCATGTGATTGCTTTGCCAAGTCAATTTGAGAAAGAGAAATTTGGGTAGCCTCATCTGTAATAGTATTGCCCTCCCTTAATGGTAAGAAGAGGCAAAGTGAAGTAATTTGTTGGAGGGACAATGATGTGAAATTGTGCCCACACAATTGGCCCAAGCAATGGCTCAGGAATCACAATGAGTATAAAGCCATTTTTGCTGTTGTAAAGTATAGGGGATATAAATAACCTGTGGATCTCGTCCAAGATACTTACAAGATTCCACACGGCACATATGGACTAAGGTGGCTACCAATTCATAATAAGGAGTTAACACTTTTGAAGGAGTAGCAGGCAAGGAAAGCCACAAAAGGGGTCCCTTCTGCCAGAGGACCGCTGTTGGAGAATGAGGTGTAGTTAAAATATAAGCTTCCCAAGGGGCTGAGTAATCAATATAATTTACATGTTGGGAAGAAATGGCAGAATTTACTATGCTCAAGGCTTCTGCTGCTTTAGTTGTCATTTCTCTGGGAGATGTAGGGTCAGGGTCCCCCTTTAATAGATCAAACAAGGGTTTTAATTCAGCTGTGGACAATTTAAGATAAGGGCGAAGCCAATTAATATCTCCCAGAAATTTTTGAAAATCATGCAAAGTACGTAAATGAGAAGTCTTAACCTGTAATTTTTGACTAGTTAAATAATAAGGACCCAAAATATGACCAAGAGGGATTTTTATTTTTCTCTGCCTGGGCTGGCTTTGAACTATCCAAAGAGTCTTAGCCATAAAAGCCCTTTTTATTTCCAATTAGAGCAACAGGAGAACAAAATGAGTAGAGTTTACCTGTAAGTTGCTAAGAATTGACCAACAAGTAGTTGCCAGAGATTTGCTGTAACACTTAAAGAACAGCAGACTGAATGGGGTCCATGTGCCATTAAATCTAATCATATTATTTAACCTTACCTTACTGGCACATGAAAGAGAAAACAAATGAATAACAATAAGTCTCAGCTTCAGTGGATCTGAAGTGGCTGTGTCTTCCATCCCAAATTAGCAGGCCAGCAGGAGAGATGTTTTGCATCTGGATAATTCTGTAGTAGAGTTCCCTGGATAGGCTGTCACATTTCCTGCTTGTTGCCTGTAAATTTCTACACAGACTGGTTAAGGGCATTTTTAAACAGATTTTAGAAGGCTTGGGCCTTTAACCATCTTTCTAGTCACAAAATCCACACCGATTGAAGGCCGACCAAGTCTGCTCTCTGTAGCAGCCAGGGCAGTTTCTAAGTCACAAACAACTCCCAGTTTGGAAGCCGACTGTGGAGGCAGCTTTCTGTAGCCATAGACTGCCACGGTCCACTCAGCTAGCACACATGTCAACCTGTATCCTATAAAGCAAAATGTTAATTTGGGGTCCGGAAAATTTAGGTTAATAGTCACACCTGTGCAGTTATTTCAAAATGACTCTGGTCCCTTGATCTTAAAGAGTTTATGAGAGCACAGCGAAAAAAGAGAAAGAAAAAAATGGAGAAGCAAAATCTTAAGTCTATACCAAATAATTGTCAGGATTAGATGTACACTTGACTCTTAGCATAGATAGACATAAAGAATAACATACTGGTTGTACATCATTGCACTTATATCACGTGCTGTATATTAAAGCCTTTTGGAGTTTTTCTTAGACACATTTGTTTGCTCCCAAACATATCAGTTTAGGCTTAAAACCTGTTTTTTGTTTTGTTTTTAAGTTTTACCAACACATAGACATAGACATAGACATACATACACATACAGACAATGTGCACACGTTTTGGGGCGCGCTTAGAATTGTTCTTTAATTGGCCATGTAAGTTTTTCTGGAATTCCAGTGGCAAATGATATTATTTTGCCTATATTCTAGAACCACATGGTTAGATAGTAAACAAAAAAAAATCTTTTCAGCAAACCAAAATTTTCAGATCATCCGAGAAGCCACATTTTGAGAAACCAGTTTAGCTCACAAAGGGAGCACATGGGAGACAGGGTATAAACACAGACAGTGAGCTCACAGTAAGACACCTTCATCTTCCAGCATTTGAATTGTAAGGCACCTTTGAAATGCAAGGCCACAGGACTCCAAGTCTCTGCCCAGCCTCCAGGAATTTGGCATGCTTGTCACCTGGGGGATGGGCCGGCTTTCACTCCATCCAATCCTATTGTCTACCATGTGCTCAATGCTAGAGAAAGTTTATGATTTAGCCAAACAAGCAGAATTTAACTGAGTCTCCAAAACTTAAACATCAATAACAAGAATAGAAAACCTTTTTTTTTGAGTCTTTTAAAGCAGATGTTAAACAAATATCAATACCCATCCTATGTCACAGGCAGGCAGGCAGAGTTTAGAGGGAGACAGAAAAAGAGACAGAGAGAACTTCATCTGCCTGAGCGCTCATAGAAGTTAGCTAAGTCCTGCAAAACATTCCAAATATATATGATTGGGCTCAAACTTGAGCAGCTTTCCTGAAACAATTTAGACTTGACGAGCAACCAGCTGAGCTGAACTAGAGATCAGTTGTCTCCAAGCACCCACAATTGCTGATCTCCTTGACCTAGCCCAGTGGATTTATGGAAAATGTAAGCTCCAGGCTAATGGTCACTCACCCTGGTTGAGGATTCAAATATGTCCTGGTGGATGGAAATAGAGCGCTCGGTCAGGAGAAGTTACCTCGGTGGTGTTAGCATTTCTCTAGCCTCAGGTTCCTCCCCCCTGCTAGCAGCCTGCACCTAGGAGAGCTGTAAGTGTGCCAGGACTCCCTTTAAAGGAGTTTGTTGTTCTGGATGAAGCTGTGACAATAGAGCTATAACAGATTTTAACATAGTCTCAACATAGGTCAATCTATATTTAATAGGCTTATTGAATAATTTCTCCTCAGAGTCTGAGCCATCTGAGTCATCCTTAATGTCTAGCTCAGTGGGTTCAGGTCTTGTTAATTTTCTCAGCTCTTCCAGGCAGCAGCATACGCTTAATAAATTAATTACTTCCTGGTATGGTTACTGTACTGGTAACTCCCCAGAAGAATTTGGATTGTGGTGAGGGAACAGAGAAAAAAGCTCATTTAGGACCTGCACTTACGAAGGGGGTAGGCAGCTGTATATCAGGGAGTAAACCTTGTGAGAAAAAAAACAGCTGGAGCTTGTTAAGGAAATTACACAGGGGAAAGGATAATGTACTGGGAAATCCTCAGAAGAATCTGATTTGTGATGAGGGGAGAGCGATAAAAGCTCATTTAGGAACGACATGAACATGCTGCGTAGTTAGCTGTTTATCAGTAAATATCTCCACTGAGATTAAGAAAAGCAGTAGCTTTTTAAATTAATTACTTCCTGGTATGGTTACTGTACTGGTAACTCCCCAAAAGAATCTGGATTGTGGTGAGGGAACAGAAAAAAAAGCTCATTTAGGACCTGCACTTACGAAGGGGGTAGGCAGCTGTATATCAGGGAGTAAACCTTCTGAGAATAAAAACAGCTGGAGCTTGTTAAGGTAATTACACAAGGGAAAGGATAATGTACTGGGAATTCCTCAGAAGAATCTGATTTGTGGTGAGGGGAGAGCGATAAAAGCTCATTTAGGAACGACATGAACATGCTGCGTAGGTAGCTGTGTATCAGTAAATATCTCCACTGAGATTAAGAAAAGCAGTAGCTTAATAAATTAATTACTTCCTGGTATGGTTACTGTACTGGTAACTCCCCAGAAGAATTTGGATTGTGGTGAGGGAACAGAGATAAAAGCTCATTTAGGACCTGCACTTACGAAGGGGGTAGGCAGCTGTATATCAGGGAGTAAACCTTCTGAGAATAAAAACAGCTGGAGCTTGTTAAGGTAATTACACAGGGGAGAGGATAATGTACTGGGAAATCCTCAGAAGAATCTGATTTGTGATGAGGGGAGAGAGATAAAAGCTCATTTAGGAACGACATGAACATGCTGCGTAGGTACCTGTTTATCAGTAAATATCTCCACTGAGATTAAGAAAAGCAGTAGCTTAATAAATTAAGTACTTCCTTGTATGGATACTGTACTGGTAACTCCCCAAAAAATCTGGATTGTGGTGAGGGAACAGACTAAAAAGCTCATTTAGGAACGACATGAACATGCTGCGTAGGTAGCTGTTTATCAGTAAATATCTCCACTGAGATTAAGAAAAGCAGTAGCTTAATAAATTAAGTACTTCCTGGTATGGTTACTGTACTGGTAACTCCCCAAAAGAATCTGGATTGTGGTGAGGGAACAGAGAAAAATCTCATTTAGGACCTGCACTTACGAATTGGGTAGGCAGCTGTATATCAGGGAGTAAACCTTCTGAGAATAAAAACAGCTGGAGCTTGTTAAGGTAATTACACAGGGGAAAGGATAATGTACTGGGAACTCCTCAGAAGAATCTGATTTGTGGTGAGGGGAGAGAGATAAAAGCTCATTTATGAATGACATGAACATGCTGCGTAGGTAGCTGTTTATCAGTAAATATCTCCACTGAGATTAAGAAAAGCAGTACCTTAATAAATTAAGTACTTCCTGGTGTGGTTACTGCACTGGTAACTCCCCAAAAGAATCTGGATTGTGGTGAGGGAACAGAGAAAAAAGCTCATTTACGACCTGCACTTACGAAGGGGGTAGGCAGCTGTATATCAGGGAGTAAACCTTCTGAGAATAAAAACAGCTGGAGCTTGTTAAGCTAATTACACAGGGGAAAGGATAATGTACTGGGAACTCCTCAGAAGAATCTGATTTGTGGTGAGAGGAGAGAGATAAAAGCTCATTTAGGAACGACATGAACATGCTGCGTAGGTAGCTGTTTATCAGTAAATATCTCCAATGAGATTAAGAAAAGCAGTAGCTTAATAAATTAAGTACTTCCTGGTGTGGTTACTGTACTGGTAACTCCCCAAAAGAATCTGGATTGTGGTGAGGGAACAGAGAAAAAAGCTCATTTAGGACCTGCACTTACGAAGGGGGTAGGCAGCTGTATATCAGGGAGTAAACCTTCTGAGAATAAAAACACCTGGAGCTTGTTAAGGTAATTACACAGGGGAAAGGATAATGTAATGGGAACTCCTCAGAAGAATCTGATTGGTGGTGAGGGGAGAAAGATAAAAGCTCATTTAGGAACGACATGAACATGCTGCGTAGGTAGCTGTTTATCAGTAAATATCTCCACTGAGATTAAGAAAAGCAGTAGCTTAATAAATTAAGTACTTCCTGGTATGGTTACTGTACTGTTAACTCCCCAAAAGAATCTGGATTGTGGTGAGGGAACAGAGAAAAAGCTCATTTAGGACCTGCACTTGCGAAGGGGGTAGGCAGCTGTATATCAGGGAGTAAACCTTCTGAGAATAAAAACAGCTGGAGCTTGTTAAGGTAATTACACAGGGGAAAGGATAATGTACTGGGAACTCCTCAGAAGAATCTGATTTGTGGTGAGGGGAGAGAGATAAAAGCTCATTTAGGAACGACATGAACATGCTGCATAGGTAACCTTTTATCAGTAAATATCTCCACTGAGATTAAGAAAAGCAGGGCTGGGGATATGGCCTAGTGGCAAGAGTGCCTGCCTCATATACATGAGGCCCTGGGTTCGATTCTCCAGCACCACATATACAGAAAATGGCCAGAAGTGGCGCTGTGGCTCAAGTGGCAGAGTGCTAGCCTTGAGCAAAAAGAAGCCAGGGACAGTGCTCAGGCCCTGAGTCCAAGCCCCAGAACTGGCCAAAAAAAAAAAAAAAGAAAAGAAAAGCAGTAGCTTAATAAATTAAGTACTTCCTGGTATGGTTACTGTACTGGTAACTCCCCAAAGAATTTGGATAGTGGTGAGGGAACAGAGAAAAAAGCTCATTTAGGACCTGCACTTACGAAGGGGGTAGGCAGCTGTATATCAGGGAGTAAACCTTCTGAGAATAAAAACAGCTGGAGCTTGTTAAGGTAATTACACAGGGAAAAGGATAATGTACTGGGAACTCCTCAGAAGAATCTGATTTGTGGTGAGTGGAGAGAGATAAAAGCTCATTTATGAAAGACATGAACATGCTGCTTACGTAGCTGTTTATCAGTAAATATCTCCACTGAGATTAAGAAAAGCAGTACCTTAATAAATTAAGTACTTCCTGGTATGGTTACTGTACTGGTAACTCCCCAAAAGAATCTGGATTGTGGTGAGGGAACAGAGAAAAATCTCATTTAGGACCTGCACTTACGAATTGGGTAGGCATCAGTATATCAGGGAGTAAACCTTCTGAGAATAAAAACAGCTGGAGCTTGTTAAGGTAATTACAAAGGGGAAAGGATAATGTACTGGGAACTCCTCAGAAGAATCTGATTTGTGGTGAGGGGAGAGAGATAAAAGCACATTTAGGAACGACATGAATATGCTGCGTAAGAAGCTGTTTATCAGTAAATATCACCACTGAAATAAAGAAAAGCAGCAGCTTAATAAATTAAGTACTTCCTGGTATGGTTACTGTACTGGTAACTCCCCAAAAGAATCTGGATTGTGGTGAGGGAACAGAGAAAAAAGCTCATTTAGGACCTGCACTTACGAAGGGGGTAGGAAGCTGTATATCAGGGAGTAAACCTTCTGAGAATATAAACAGCTGGAGCTTCCTAAGGTAATTACACAAGGGAAAGGATAATGTACTGGGAACTCCTCAGAAGAATCTGATTTGTGGTGAGGGGAGAGAGATAAAAGCTCATTTAGGAACGACATGAACATGCTGCATAGGTAACCTTTTATCAGTAAATATCTCCACTGAGATTAAGAAAAGCAGGGCTGGGGATATGGCCTAGTGGCAAGAGTGCCTGCCTCATATACATGAGGCCCTGGGTTCTATTCTCCAGCACCACATATACATAAAATGGCCAGAAGTGGCGCTGAGGCTCAAGTGGCAGAGTGCTAGCCTTGAGCAAAAAGAAGCCAGGGACAGTGCTCAGGCCCTGAGTCCGAGCCCCAGAACCGGCCAAAAAAAAAAAAAAAGAAAAGCAGTAGCTTAATAAATTAAGTACTTCCTGGTATGGTTACTGTACTGGTAACTCCCCAAAAGAATCTGGATTGTAGTGAGGGAACAGAGAAAAGCTCATTTAGGACCTGCACTTACGAAGGGGGTAGGCAGCTGTATATCAGGGAGTAAACCTTCTGAGAATAAAAACAGCTGGAACTTGTTAATGTAATTACACAGGGGAAAGGATAATGTACTGGGAACTCCTCAGAAGAATCTGATTTGTGGTGAGGGGAGAGAGATAAAAGCTCATTTAGGAACGACATGAACATGCTGCCTAGGTAGCTGTTTATCAGTAAATATCACTACTGAAATAAAGAAAAGCAGCAGCTTAATAAATTAAGTACTTCCTGGTATGGTTACTGTACTGGTAACTCCACAAAAGAATCTGGATTGTGGTGAGGGAACAGAGAAAAAAGCTCATTTAGGACCTGCACTTACGAAGGGGGTAGGCAGCTGTATATCAGGGAGTAAACCTTCTGAGAATATAAACAGCTGGAGCTTCCTAAGGTAATTACACAGGGGAAAGGATAATGTACTGGGAACTCCTCAGAAGAATCTGATTTGTGATGAGGGGAGAGAGATAAAAGCTCATTTAGGAACGACATGAACATGCTGCATAGGTAACCTTTTATCAGTAAATATCTCCATTGAGATTAAGAAAAGCAGGGCTGGGGATATGGCCTAGTGGCAAGAGTGCCTGCCTCATATACATGAGGCCCTGGGTTCTATTCTCCAGCACCACATATACAGAAAATGGCCAGAAGTGGCGCTGAGGCTCAAGTGGCAGAGTGCTAGCCTTGAGCAAAAAGAAGCCAGGGACAGTGCTCAGGCCCTGAGTCCGAGCCCCAGAACCGGCCAAAAAAAAAAAAAAAAAAAGAAAAGCAGTAGCTTAATAAATTAAGTACTTCCTGGTATGGTTACTGTACTGGTAACTCCCCAAAAGAATCTGGATTTTGGTGAGGGAACAGAGAAAAAAGCTCATTTAGGACCTGCACTTACGAAGGGGTTAGGCAGCTGTATATCAGGGAGTACACCTTCTGAGAATAAAAACAGGTGGAGCTTGTTAAGGTAATTACACAGGGGAAAGGATAATGTACTGGGAACTCCTCAGAAGAATCTGATTTGTGGTGAGGGGAGAGAGATAAAAGCTCATTTAGGAACGACATAAACATGCTGCCTAGGTAGCTGTTTATCAGTAAATATCTCCACTGAGATTAAGAAAAGCAGTAGCTTAATAAATTAAGTACTTCCAGGTATGGATACTGTACTGGTAACTCCCCAAAGAATCTGGATTGTGGTGAGGGAACAGAGAAAAAAGCTCATTTAGGACCTGCACTTATGAAGGGGGTAGGCAGCTGTATATCAGGGAATAAACCTTCTGAGAATAAAAACAGCTGGAGCTTGTTAAGGTAATTACAAAGTGGAAAGGATAATGTACTGGGAACTCCTCAGAAGAATCTGATTTGTGGTGAGGGGAGAGAGATAAAAGCTCATTTAGGAACGACATGAACATGCTGCGTACGAAGCTGTTTATCAGTAAAAATCTCCACTGGGATTAAGAAAAGCAGTAGCTTAATAAATTAAGAACTTTCTGGTATGGTTACTGTACTGGAAACTCCCCCAAAGAATCTGGATTGTGGTGAGGGAACAGAGAAAAAAGCTCATTTAGGACCTGCACTTACGAAGGGGGTAGGCAGCTGTATATCAGGGAGTAAACCTTCTGAGAATAAAAACAGCTGGAGCTTGTTACGGTAATTACACAGGGGAAAGGATAATGTACTGGGAACTCCTCAGAAGAATCTGATTTGTGGTGAGGGGAGAGAGATAAAAGCTCATATAGGAACGACATGAACATGCTGCTTAGGTAGCTTTTATCAGTAAATATCTCCACTGAGATTAAGAAAAGCAGTAGCTTAATAAATTAAGTACTTCCTGGTATGGTTACTGTACTGATAACTCCCCAAAAGAATCTGGATTGTGCTGAGGGAACAGAGAAAAAAGCTCATTATGACCTGCACTTACGAAGGGGGTAGGGAGCTGTATATCAGGGAGTAAACCTTCTGAGAATAAAAACAGCTGGATCTTGTTACGGTAATTACACAAGGGAAAGGATAATATACTGGGAACTCCTCAGAAGAATCTGATTTGTGGTGAGGGGAGAGAGATAAAAGCTCATTTAGGAACGACATGAACATGCTGCGTACGAAGCTGTTTATCAGTAAATACCTCCACTGAGATTATGAAAAGAAGTAGCTTAATAAATTAAGTACTTCCTGGTATGGTTACTGTACTGGTAACTCCCCAAAAGAATCTGGATTGTGGTGAGGGAACAGAGAAAAAAGCTCATTTAGGACCTGACTTACGAAGGGGTTAGGCAGTTGTATATCAGGGAGTAAACCTTCTGAGAGTAAAAACAGCTGGAGCTTGTTAAGGTAATTACACAGGGGAAAGGATAATGTACTGGGAACTCCTCAGAAGAATCTGATTTGTGGTGAGGGGAGAGAGATAAAAGCTCATTTAGGAACGACATGAACATGCTGCGTAGGTAGCTGTTTATCAGTAAATATCTCCACTGAGATTAAGAAAAGCAGTAGCTTAATAAATTAAGTACTTCCTGGTATGGTTACGGTACTGGTAACTCCCCAAAAGAATCTGGATTGTGGTGAGGGAACAGAGAAAAGAGCTCATTTAGGACCTGCACTTACGAAGGGGGTAGGCAGCTGTATATCAGGGAGTAAACCTTCTGAGAATAAAAACAGCTGGAGCTTGTTACGGTAATTACACATGGGAAAGGATAATGTACTGGGAACTCCTCAGAAGAATCTGATTTTTGGTGAGGGGAGAGAGATAAAAGCTCATTTAGGAACGACATGAACATGCTGCCTAGGTAGCTGTTTATCAGTAAATATCTCCACTGAGATTAAGAAAAGCAGTAGCTTAATAAATTAAGAACTTCCTAGTATGGTTACTGTACTGGAAACTCCCCAAAAGAATCTGGATTGTGGTGAGGGAACAGAGAAAAAAGCTCATTTAGGACCTGCACTTACGAAGGGGGTAGGCAGCTGTATATCAGGGAGTAAACCTTCTGAGAATAAAAACAGCTGGAGCTTGTTAAGGTAATTACACAGGGGAAAGGATAATGTACTGGGAACTCCTCAGAAGAATCTGATTTGTGGTGAGGGGAGAGAGATAAAAGCTCATATAGGAACGACATGAACATGCTGCGTAGGTAGCTGTTTATCAGTAAATATCTTCACTGAGATTAAGAAAAGCAGTAGCTTAATAAATTAAGTACTTCCTGGTACGGTTACTGTACTGATAACTCCCCAAAAGAATCTGGAATGTGCTGAAGGAACAGAGAAAAAAGCTAATTATGTCCTGCACTTACGAAGGGGTTAGGCAGCTGTATATCAGGGAGTAAACCTTCTGAGAATAAAAACAGCTCGATCTTGTTACGGTAATTACACAGGCGAAAGGATAATGTACTGGGAACTCCTCAGAAGAATCTGAGTTTTGGTGAGGGGAGAGAGATAAAAGCTCATTTAGGAACGACATCAACATGCTGCGTAGGTAGCTGTTTATCAGTAAATATCTACACTGAGATTAAGAAAAGCAGTAGCTTAATAAATTAAGTACTTCCTGGTATGGTTACTGTACTGGTAACTCCCCAAAAGAATCTGGATTGTGGTGAGGGAACAGAGAAAAAAGCTCATTTAGGACCTGCACTTACGAAGGCGTTAGGCAGTTGTATATCAGGGAGTAAACCTTCTGAGAATAAAAACAGCTGGAGCTTTTTAAGGTAATTACACAGGGGAAAGGATAATGTACTGGGAACTCCTCAGAAGAATCTGATTTGTGGTGAGGGGAGAGAGATAAAAGCTCATTTAGGAACGACATGAACATGCTTCGTAGGTAGCTGTTTATCAGTAAATATCTCCACTGAGATTAAGAAAAGCAGTAGCTTAATAAATTAAGTACTTCCTGGTATGGTTACTGTACTGGTAACTCCACAAAAGAATCTGGATTGTGGTGAGGGAACAGAGAAAAAAGGTCATTTAGGACCTGCACTTACGAAGGGGGTAGGCAGCTGTATATCAGGGAGTAAACCTTCTGAGAATAAAAACAGCTGGAACTTGTTAAGGTAATTACACAGGGGAAAGGATAATGTACTGGGAACTCCTCAGAAGAATCTGATTTGTGGTGAGGGGAGAGAGATAAAAGCTCATTTAGGAACGAGATGAACATGCTGCGTAGGTAGCTGTTTATCAGTAAATATCTCCACTGAGATTAAGAAAAGCAGTAGCTTAATAAATTAAGAACTTCCTGGTATGGTTACTGTACTGGAAACTCCCCAAAAGAATCTGGATTGTGGTGAGGGAACAGAGAAAAAAGCTCATTTAGGACCTGCACTTACGAAGGGGGTAGGCAGCTGTATATCAGGAGTAAACCTTCTGAGAATAAAAACAGCTGGAGCTTGTTAAGGTAATTACACAGGGGAAAGGATAATGTACTGGGAACTCATCAGAAGAATCTGATTTGTGGTGAGGGAGAGAGATAAAAGCTCATTTACGAACGACATGAACATGCTGCGTAGGTAGCTGTTTATCAGTACATATCTCCACTGAGATTAAGAAAAGCAGTAGCTTAATAAATTAAGTACTTCCTGGTATGGTTACTGTACTGGTAACTCCCAAAAGAATCTGGATTGTGGTGAGGGAACAGAGAAAAAAGCTCATTTAGGACCTGCACTTACGAAGGGGGTAGGCAGCTGTATATCAGGGAGTAAACCTTCTGAGAATAAAAACAGCTGGAGCTTGTTAAGGTAGTTACACAGGGGAAAGGATAATGTACTGGG
>NW_025961982.1:0-43116 GCF_023159225.1 Perognathus longimembris pacificus | reverse complement strand
GTGGTGTGTGGTTGAAAAACTGCACTGAATATAACTCATCTTGTGAACCTACTTTATCTATGAACATGTCCAATGCCATGTCTGCTAAACAGCTTTTAGGGTGGTTTGGAGCAGGCTTTAGTGACCCCCGGCCTGCTCTCGCCCATGGAAACAGGCTATTTCCTCCACAACGTCATCTCTGGAAATTAGCAGCTTCTCTGGCTCCTGTATTGCTGGCCAATGGAACTTACTCAGGAACTAAAGGATCCTCGGCCTCCTACAAAGTTGTAAAGACCTATAATATCTCTGCTTGTGTTCATTTTCCACAAGTACTGATGGTCTGCCCCATAAACATAACAAAGAATGCCATTACCTGCATAAATTGTAAATTGTATACTTGCTTGAATAACAATGTCACCTTTAATTTTAGTCAAGATAGGATCATGATTTTAACCCAGCGCAACTCCCTTTGGGTTCCTGTTCGCATGCATCGTCCCTGGGCTGGAGGACCTGTACAAGGATTGGTAATGCAGTTTTTTAAGTGGCTTCTGAGGAGGAGTCGTCGTGCCATTGGACTGAAAATTGCAGGACTTGTTGGACTGATTGCCATTGCTACAACTGCAGCAGTATCCGGAGCCGCATTGCGACAATCCGTACAAACTCATGACTTTATGGTGCAGTGGCACCAGGACTCCCACAATCTGTGACAACATCAGCTGGAAATAAATGCCCACCTTCAAGATGAGATAGAAGCTGTTAAAGGAGTGTTTTGGCTTGGACAGAAATATCTGGCTTTACAGCAACGATTGTTTTTGACTTGCGATTGGAATTCTAGTCATGTCTGTGTAACACCTTATAAATATAGTGCCTCTGAATGTGAATGGAATGATATACAAATGCTTATAGATGGAGCCCTACTAAATGGTACGTTAGGTGAACAAAGCTTGTACAGGGAGGTTTTTGAAGCTTTTCAAAAGGAATTGCCAGATGCCTCCTCTATTGATGACATAGCCCAAGGACTAGCTCAGACCTTAGAAGGACTAGACCCTAGGGGGTGGTTGCAAAGTATTACCCACAGTGTTGGAAGGGCTTCTATTGCCTTAATACTTATGATATGTGTCCTTTTTCTTAGGATATTGTTCTATCTTAGCTATAATGAAGCGTTACACTAGGAATAATTCCTCTGATGTTTTACTCACTGCCCTTAAACTTTCAGAGAAGCGGCTGTGGAAAATTAATTAAAAAAAGGGGGAATTGTTGGAGAATTAAAGTCTCCAAGCAGTGGAAAAATTTAGCCCCGGCACGGTTACTCTGATGCCTCATTAGCACACTAATAGGCCCCTGGGAACACATTCCCAGTAAGGAATTTCTGGTGTTTGTAGGTCAAAGGAAGCCACCAGTTGTTGTGAGAATCTCCTTTTCCCCCCTACTTAGCAAGTCTCCCTGAGGAGACTTGCTAGACCAGCTGCCTTTAGTGTTAGATTCTCTCTGTAAACAGGAAAGTCTCCTCACTAGATTCTCACTGTAAACAGGAAAGTCTCCTCACTAGATTCTCACTGTAAACAGGAAAGTCTCCTCACTGATTCTCACTGTAAACAGGAAAGTCTCCTCACTGTTATTTCACAAGTATTTGGAGAAGTCAAGATTGATGTTATCTAGCCTCAAGGAGATAGTAGCTAGGAGATAATTATAGTTCTACCTCGGTTGTATACAGTTCCTTGTTTTGATATCAACAATATTTGTAGTCACTACCTCCTGTAATTAGAAAGGCATTTGTATCAAGTTCCTGCCCTCACAGTAGGAAATTTCCTCCACTTCTGTATTTGAGACAAATGTCATGCTGTATTGATCTTTTACCCTGTAATTGTAAAATAGGTTTCTAACCCTATATAAACCCTGGCCCTCTTGGAATATAGTATGCATTGGTTCACTCGCCTTGCATCCCCCGTGTCCTGATTTCGACTGCAGTTACTCAGGTTCAACATCTATGCAGCATTTTCAGTCGTTCCTAATGAGCTTTTATCTCTCTCCCCTCACCACAAATCAGATTCTTCTGAGGAGTTCCCAGTACATTATCCTTTCCCCTGTGTAATTACCTTAACAAGCTCCAGCTGTTTTTATTCTCAGAAGGTTTACTCCCTGAGATACAGCTGCCTACACCCTTCGTAAGTGCAGGTCCTAAATGAGATGTTTTTCTGCGTTCCCTCACCACAATCCAGATACTTTTGGGGAGTTACCAGTACTGTAACCATACCAGGAAGTACTTAATTTATTAAGCTACTGCTTTTCTTAATGTCAGTGGAGATATTTACTGATAAACAGCTACCTATGCAGCATTTTCATGTCGTTCCTAAAGGAGCTTTTATCTCTCTCCCCTCACCACAAATCAGATTCTTCTGAGGAGTTCCCAGTACATTATCCTTTCCCCTGTGTAATTACCTTAACAAGCTCCAGCTGTTTTTATTTTCAGAAGGTTTACTCACTGATATACAGCTGCCTACCCCCTTCGTAAGTGCAGGTCCTAAATGAGCTTTTTTTCTCTGTTCCCTCACCACAATCCAGATTCTTTTGGGGAGGTACCAGTACAGTAACCAGACCAGGAAGTACTTAATTTATTAAGTTACTGCTTTTCTTAATCTCAGTGGAGATATTTACTGATAAACAGCTACCTATGCAGCATTTTCATGTCGTTCCTAAATGAGCTTTTATCTCTCTCCCCTCACCACAATTCAGATTCTTCTGAGGAGTTCCCAGTACATTATCCTTTCCCCTGAGTAATTACCTTAACAATCTCCAGGTGTTTTTATTCTCAGAAGGGATACTCCCTGATAGACAGCTCCCAACCCATTCCGTAAGTGAAGGTCCTAAATGAGCTTTTTTCTCGGTTCCCTCACCACAATCCAGATTCTTTTGGGGAGTTACCAGTACAGTAACCATACCAGGAAGTACTTAATTTATTAAGCTACTGCTTTTCTTAATCTCAGTGGAGATATTTACTGATTAACAGCTACCTATGCAGCATTTTCATGTCGTTCTTAAATGAGCTTTGATCTCTCTCCCCTCACCACAAATCAGATTATTCTGAGGAGTTCACAGTGCATTATCCTCTCCCCTGTGTAATTACCATAACAAGCTTCAGCTGTTTTTATTCTCAGAAGGGATACTCCCTGATATACACCTGCGTACCACCTTTGTCAGTGCAGGTACTAAATGAGATATTTTCTCTGTTCCCTCACCACAATCCAGATTCTTTTGGGAGTTACCACTACAGTAACCATACCAGGAAGTAGTTAATTTATTAAGCTACTGCTTTTCTTAATCTCAGTGGAGATATTTACTGATAAACAGCTACCTACGCAACATGTTCATGTCGTTGCTAAATGAGCTTTTATCTCTCTCCCCTCACCACAAATCAGATTCTTCTGAGGAGTTCCCAGTACATTATCCTTTCCACTGTGTAATTACCTTAACAAGCTCCAGCTGTTTTTATTCTCAGAAGGTTTACTCCCTGATATACAGCTGCCTACCCCCTTCGTAATTGAAGGTCCTAAATGAGCTTTATTCTCTGTTCCCTCACCACAATCCAGATTCTTTTGGGGAGTTACCAGTACAGTAACCATACCAGGAAGTACTTAATTTATTAAGCTCCTGCTTTTCTTAATCTCAGGGGAGCTATTTACTGAAAAACAGCTACCTATGCAGCATGTACATTTCGTTCATAAATGAGCTTTTATCTCTCTCCCCTCACCACAAATCAGATTCTTCTGAGGGGTTCCCAGTACATTATCATTTCCCCTGTGTAATTACCTTAACAAGCTCCAGCTGTTTTTATTCTCAGAAGGTTTACTCCCTGATATACAGCTGCCTACCCCCTTCGTAAATGCAGGTCCTAAATGAGCTTTTTTCTCTGTTCCCTCACCACAATCCAGATTCTTTTGGGGAGTTACCAGTACAGTAACTATACCAGTAAGTACTTAATTTATGAAGCTACTGCTTTTCTTAATCTCAGTGGAGATATTTACTGATAAACAGCTACCTATGCAGCATGTTCATGTCGTTCCTAAATGAGCTTTTATCTCTCTCCCCTCACCACAAATCAGATTCTTCTGAGGAGTACCCAGTACATTTTCCTTTCCCCTGTGTAATTACCTTAACAAGATCCAGCTGTTTTTATTCTCAGAAGGGATACTCCCTGATATACAGCTGCCTACCCCCTTCGTAAGTGCCGGTCCTAAAAGAGCTTTTTTCTCTGTTCCCTCACCACAATCCAGATTCTTTTGGGGAGTTACCAGTAGAGTAACCATACCAGGAAGTACTTAATTTATTAAGCTACTGCTTTTCTTAAACTCAATGGAGATATTTACTGATAAACAGCTACCTATGCATCATTTTCATTTCGTTCCTAAATAAGCTTTTATCTCTCTCCCATCACCACAAATCAGATTCTTCTGAGGAGTTCCCAGTACATTATCCTTTCCCCTGTTTAATTACCTTAACAAACACCAGCTGTTAATATTCTCAGAAGGGATACTCCCTGATATACAGCTGCCTACCCCCCTTCGTAAGTGCAGGTCTTAAATGACCTTTATTCTATTTTCCCTCACCACAATCCAGATTCTTTTGGGGAGTGACCAGTACAGTAACCATACCAGGAAGTACTTAATTTATTAAGCTACTGCCTTTTTTAATATCAGTGGAGATATTTACTGATAAACAGGTACCTACGCAGCATGTTCATGTCGTTCCTAAATGAGCTTTTATCTCTCTCCCCTCACCACAAATCAGATTCTTCTGAGAGTTCCCAGTAACATTATCCTGTCCCCTGTGTAATTACCTTAACAAGCTCCAGCTGTTTTTATTCTCAGAAGGTTTACACCCTGATATACAGCTGCCTACCCCCTTCGTAAGTGCAGGTCCTAAATGAGCTTTTTTCTCTGTTCCTTCAAAACAATCCAGATTCTTTTGGGGAGTTACCAGTACAGTAACCATACCAGGAAGTACTTAATTTATTAAGCTACTGCTTTTCTTAATCTCAGTGGAGATATTTACTGATAAACAGCTACCTATGCAGCATTTTCATGTCGTTCCTAAAAGAGCTTTTACCTCTCTCCCCTCACCACAAATCAGATTCTTCTGAGGAGTTCCCAGTACATTATCCTTTCCCCTGTGTAATTACCTTAACAAGCTCCAGCTGTTTTTATTCTCAGAAGGGATGCTCCCTGATATACAGCTGCCTACCCCCTTCGTAAGTGCAGGTCCTAAATGAGCTTTTTTCTCTGTTCCCTCACCACAATCCAGATTATTTTGGGGAGTCACCAGTACAGTAACCATACCAGGAAGTACTTAATTTATTAAGCTACTGCTTTTCTTAATCTCAGTGGGGATATTTACTGATAAACAGCTACCTACGCAGCATCTTCATGTCGTTTCTAAATGTGCTATTATCTCTCTCCCCTCACTACAAATCAGATTCTTCTGAGGAGTTCCCAGTACATTATCCTTTCCCCTGTGTAATTACCTTAACAAGCTCCAGTTGTTTTTATTCTCAGAAGGTTTACTCCCTGATACACTTCTGCTACCCCCTTCGTAAGTGCTGGTCCTAAATGAGCTTTTTTCTCTGTTCCCTCACCACAATCCAGATTCTTTTGGCTATTCACCAGAACAGTAACCATACCAGGAAGTCCATAATTTATTAAGCTACTGCTTTTCTTAATCTCAGTGGAGATATTTAGTGATAACAGCTACCTACGCAGCATGTTCATGTCGTTCCTAAATGAGCTTTTATCTCTCTCCCCTCACCACAAATCAGATTCTTCTGAGGAGTTCCCAGTACATTATCCTTTCCCCTGTGTAATTACCTTAACAAGCTCCAGCTGTTTTTATTCTCAGAAGGGATACTCCCTGATAAACAGCTGCCTACCCCCTTCGTAAGTGCAGGTACTAAATGAGCTTTTTTCTCTGTTCCCTCACCACAATCCAGATTCTTTTGGTTAGTTACCAGTATAGTAACCATACCAGGAAGTACTTAATTTATTAAGCTACTGCTTTTCTTAATCTCAGTGGAGATATTTACTGATAAACAGCCACCTATGCAGCATTTCCATGTCGTTCCTAAATGAGCTTTTATCTCTCTACACTCACTACAAATCAGATTCTTCTGAGGATTTCCTAGTACATTATCCTTTCCCCTGTATAATTACCTTAACCAGCTCCAGCTGTTTTTATTCTCAGAAGGGATACTCCCTGATATACAGCTGCCTACCCCTTTCGTAAGAGCAGGTCCTAAATGAGCTTGTTTCTCTGTTCCCTCACCACAATCCAGATTCTTTTGGGGAGTTACCAGTACAGTAACCATACCAGGAAATACTTAATTTATTAAGCTACTGCTTTTCTTAATCTCAGTGGAGACATTTACTGATAAACAGCTACCTACGCAGCATGTTCATGTCGTTCCTAAATGAGCTTTTAAATCTCACCGCTCACCACAAATCAGATTCTTCTTAGGAGTTCCCAGTACATTATCCTTTCCCCTGTGTAATTACCTTAACAAACTCCAGCCGTTTTTATTCTCAGAAGGTTTACTCCCTGATATACAGCTGCCTTCCCCCTTCGTAAGTGCAGGTCCTAAATGAGCTTTTTTCTCTGTTCCCTCACCACAATCCAGATTCTTTTGGGGAGTTACCATTACAGTAACCATACCAGGAAGTACTTAATTTATTAAGCTACTGCTTTTCTTAATCTCAGTGGAGATATTTACTGATAAACAGCTACCTACGCAGCATGTTCATGTCGTTCCTAAATGAGCTTTTATCTCTCTCCCCTCACCACAAATCAGATTCTTCTGAGGAGTTCCCAGTACATTATCCTTTCTCCTGTGTAATTACCTTAACAAGCTCCAGCTGTTTTTATTCTCAGACGGTTTACTCCCTGTTATACAGCTGCCTACCCCCTTCGTAAGTGCAGGTCCTAAATGAGCTCTTTTCTCTGTTCCCTCACCACAATCCAGATTCTTTTGGGGAGTTACCAGTACAGTAACCATACCAGGATATACTTAATTTATTAAGCTACTGCTTTTCTTAATCTCAGTGGAGATATTTACTGATAAACAGCTATCTATGCAGCATTTTCATGGCGTTCCTTGTTGAAGAATTAAAGTCTCCAACCAGTGGAAAAATTTAGCCCCGGCACGGTTACTCTGATGCCTCATTAGCACACTAATAGGCCCTTGGGAACACATTCCCAGTAAGGAATTTCTGGTGTTTGTGGGCCAAAGGAAGCCAGCAGTTGTTGTGAGAATCTCCTTTTTCCCCCTACTTAGCAAGTCTCCCTAAGGAGACTTGCTAGACCAGCTGCCTTTAGTGTTAGATTCTCTCTGTAAACAGGAAAGTCTCCTCACTAGATTCTCACTGTAAACAGGAAAGTCTCCTCACTAGATTCTCACTGTAAACAGGAAAGTGTCCTCACTAGATTCTCACTGTAAACAGGAAAGTCTCCTCACTGTTATTTCACAAGTATTTGGAGAAGTCAAGATTGATGTTATCTAGCCTCAAGGAGATAGTAGCTAGGAGATAATTATAGTTCTACCTCGCTTGTATACAGTTCCTTGTTTTGATATCAACAATCTTTGTAGTCACTACCTCCTGTAATTAGAAAGGCATTTGTATCAAGTACCTGCCCTCACAGTAGGAAATTTCCTCCACTTCTGTATTTGAGACAAATGTCATGCTGTATTGATCTTTTACCCTGTAATTGTAAAATTGGTTTCTAACCCTATATAAACCCTGGCCCTCTTGGAATAAAGTATGCATTGGTTCACTCTCCTTGCATCCCCCGTGTCCTGATTTCGACTGCAGTTACCCAGTTTCAACATCTGGCGTCCGTACCCAGGGACCTGACAATTGATCCACAGGAGATTCCGGAACTGCCGAGCTCTCGAGTGAGGTGAGAGATATTTTTAATTCACAGGAGACAAGGGATCGGTGTGTAATTCACAGGAGATGTTTTAGCAAGAGCTGAGCGACACTTCCTAGCTCCGCCTATGCAAAACAAACCACAGCCAGTTTGGAATAGATTGGGGGTTGGGCTAGATTGGGTCCCGGGGAGTTAACCCAGGGGCGAGGGTATGCTTATGTTTCTACAGAAGACAGCCCATCTTTCTAGCACCTGCTCCAGTGGATCCAGCAACAAACACCCCTCTGTGCATCAAGTCCGGGGTGAAACATTCTCATCCAAGTGATAAGGCCATTCTAATGGACAGGCATGCACTGGTAACTGTAGGGGCTACATCAGAGGTAATGTATTGGGCCTATATTTCTAACCCTCCTTTATGTCCATACTTATGGACAAAAGCCCCTGTCTCTTTTACATCTATTACTAATTTACTCTCTCCCCCTATGGGTCTGGCATTCCAGTCTTTCCTATGGAAGAGGAAAGATCATTTAACTTCTCTTATTCTCAGTTCTCTAAAGCTATCTGTCAAGGCCGTTCCCCATGTTACCCTTTTAGATATCAATATTGGATTCAGCATGGAGGTTCATATAACTCCAGTAGAACTCGGCTGATTAGACTGTCTTCCTGGTCTGTGGGATCCCATACCTATGAATTAGATAATTACCCTATTCCTGCTGGCCTGCCTAAATGTGACAATTTTACTTACCTAAACCTTAACTTTACTGAAAGACGTTGGGAAAATTGTCGAGGAATTTTTCCAACTATTTGGAATACATCCCAACATACTTGGAATGATTGGGGACCTTGTGGTGTGTGGTTGAAAAACTGCACTGAATATAACTCATCTTGTGAACCTACTTTATCTATGAACATGTCCAATGCCATGTCTGCTAAACAGCTTTTAGGGTGGTTTGGAGCAGGCTTTAGTGACCCCCGGCCTGCTCTCGCCCATGGAAACAGGCTATTTCCTCCACAACGTCATCTCTGGAAATTAGCAGCTTCTCTGGCTCCTGTATTGCTGGCCAATGGAACTTACTCAGGAACTAAAGGATCCTCGGCCTCCTACAAAGTTGTAAAGACCTATAATATCTCTGCTTGTGTTCATTTTCCACAAGTACTGATGGTCTGCCCCATAAACATAACAAAGAATGCCATTACCTGCATAAATTGTAAATTGTATACTTGCTTGAATAACAATGTCACCTTTAATTTTAGTCAAGATAGGATCATGATTTTAACCCAGCGCAACTCCCTTTGGGTTCCTGTTCGCATGCATCGTCCCTGGGCTGGAGGACCTGTACAAGGATTGGTAATGCAGTTTTTTAAGTGGCTTCTGAGGAGGAGTCGTCGTGCCATTGGACTGAAAATTGCAGGACTTGTTGGACTGATTGCCATTGCTACAACTGCAGCAGTATCCGGAGCCGCATTGCGACAATCCGTACAAACTCATGACTTTATGGTGCAGTGGCACCAGGACTCCCACAATCTGTGACAACATCAGCTGGAAATAAATGCCCACCTTCAAGATGAGATAGAAGCTGTTAAAGGAGTGTTTTGGCTTGGACAGAAATATCTGGCTTTACAGCAACGATTGTTTTTGACTTGCGATTGGAATTCTAGTCATGTCTGTGTAACACCTTATAAATATAGTGCCTCTGAATGTGAATGGAATGATATACAAATGCTTATAGATGGAGCCCTACTAAATGGTACGTTAGGTGAACAAAGCTTGTACAGGGAGGTTTTTGAAGCTTTTCAAAAGGAATTGCCAGATGCCTCCTCTATTGATGACATAGCCCAAGGACTAGCTCAGACCTTAGAAGGACTAGACCCTAGGGGGTGGTTGCAAAGTATTACCCACAGTGTTGGAAGGGCTTCTATTGCCTTAATACTTATGATATGTGTCTTTTTCTTAGGATATTGTTCTATCTTAGCTATAATGAAGCGTTACACTAGGAATAATTCCTCTGATGTTTTACTCACTGCCCTTAAACTTTCCAGAGAAGCGGCTGTGGAAAATTAATTAAAAAAAAGGGGGAATTGTTGGAGAATTAAAGTCTCCAAGCAGTGGAAAAATTTAGCCCCGGCACGGTTACTCTGATGCCTCATTAGCACACTAATAGGCCCCTGGGAACACATTCCCAGTAAGGAATTTCTGGTGTTTGTAGGTCAAAGGAAGCCACCAGTTGTTGTGAGAATCTCCTTTTCCCCCCTACTTAGCAAGTCTCCCTGAGGAGACTTGCTAGACCAGCTGCCTTTAGTGTTAGATTCTCTCTGTAAACAGGAAAGTCTCCTCACTAGATTCTCACTGTAAACAGGAAAGTCTCCTCACTAGATTCTCACTGTAAACAGGAAAGTCTCCTCACTGATTCTCACTGTAAACAGGAAAGTCTCCTCACTGTTATTTCACAAGTATTTGGAGAAGTCAAGATTGATGTTATCTAGCCTCAAGGAGATAGTAGCTAGGAGATAATTATAGTTCTACCTCGGTTGTATACAGTTCCTTGTTTTGATATCAACAATATTTGTAGTCACTACCTCCTGTAATTAGAAAGGCATTTGTATCAAGTTCCTGCCCTCACAGTAGGAAATTTCCTCCACTTCTGTATTTGAGACAAATGTCATGCTGTATTGATCTTTTACCCTGTAATTGTAAAATAGGTTTCTAACCCTATATAAACCCTGGCCCTCTTGGAATATAGTATGCATTGGTTCACTCGCCTTGCATCCCCCGTGTCCTGATTTCGACTGCAGTTACTCAGGTTCAACATCTATGCAGCATTTTCAGTCGTTCCTAAATGAGCTTTTATCTCTCTCCCCTCACCACAAATCAGATTCTTCTGAGGAGTTCCCAGTACATTATCCTTTCCCCTGTGTAATTACCTTAACAAGCTCCAGCTGTTTTTATTCTCAGAAGGTTTACTCCCTGAGATACAGCTGCCTACACCCTTCGTAAGTGCAGGTCCTAAATGAGATGTTTTTCTGCGTTCCCTCACCACAATCCAGATACTTTTGGGGAGTTACCAGTACTGTAACCATACCAGGAAGTACTTAATTTATTAAGCTACTGCTTTTCTTAATGTCAGTGGAGATATTTACTGATAAACAGCTACCTATGCAGCATTTTCATGTCGTTCCTAAAGGAGCTTTTATCTCTCTCCCCTCACCACAAATCAGATTCTTCTGAGGAGTTCCCAGTACATTATCCTTTCCCCTGTGTAATTACCTTAACAAGCTCCAGCTGTTTTTATTTTCAGAAGGTTTACTCACTGATATACAGCTGCCTACCCCCTTCGTAAGTGCAGGTCCTAAATGAGCTTTTTTCTCTGTTCCCTCACCACAATCCAGATTCTTTTGGGGAGGTACCAGTACAGTAACCAGACCAGGAAGTACTTAATTTATTAAGTTACTGCTTTTCTTAATCTCAGTGGAGATATTTACTGATAAACAGCTACCTATGCAGCATTTTCATGTCGTTCCTAAATGAGCTTTTATCTCTCTCCCCTCACCACAATTCAGATTCTTCTGAGGAGTTCCCAGTACATTATCCTTTCCCCTGAGTAATTACCTTAACAATCTCCAGGTGTTTTTATTCTCAGAAGGGATACTCCCTGATAGACAGCTCCCAACCCATTCCGTAAGTGAAGGTCCTAAATGAGCTTTTTTCTCGGTTCCCTCACCACAATCCAGATTCTTTTGGGGAGTTACCAGTACAGTAACCATACCAGGAAGTACTTAATTTATTAAGCTACTGCTTTTCTTAATCTCAGTGGAGATATTTACTGATTAACAGCTACCTATGCAGCATTTTCATGTCGTTCTTAAATGAGCTTTGATCTCTCTCCCCTCACCACAAATCAGATTATTCTGAGGAGTTCACAGTGCATTATCCTCTCCCCTGTGTAATTACCATAACAAGCTTCAGCTGTTTTTATTCTCAGAAGGGATACTCCCTGATATACACCTGCGTACCACCTTTGTCAGTGCAGGTACTAAATGAGATATTTTCTCTGTTCCCTCACCACAATCCAGATTCTTTTGGGAGTTACCACTACAGTAACCATACCAGGAAGTAGTTAATTTATTAAGCTACTGCTTTTCTTAATCTCAGTGGAGATATTTACTGATAAACAGCTACCTACGCAACATGTTCATGTCGTTGCTAAATGAGCTTTTATCTCTCTCCCCTCACCACAAATCAGATTCTTCTGAGGAGTTCCCAGTACATTATCCTTTCCACTGTGTAATTACCTTAACAAGCTCCAGCTGTTTTTATTCTCAGAAGGTTTACTCCCTGATATACAGCTGCCTACCCCCTTCGTAATTGAAGGTCCTAAATGAGCTTTATTCTCTGTTCCCTCACCACAATCCAGATTCTTTTGGGGAGTTACCAGTACAGTAACCATACCAGGAAGTACTTAATTTATTAAGCTCCTGCTTTTCTTAATCTCAGGGGAGCTATTTACTGAAAAACAGCTACCTATGCAGCATGTACATTTCGTTCATAAATGAGCTTTTATCTCTCTCCCCTCACCACAAATCAGATTCTTCTGAGGGGTTCCCAGTACATTATCATTTCCCCTGTGTAATTACCTTAACAAGCTCCAGCTGTTTTTATTCTCAGAAGGTTTACTCCCTGATATACAGCTGCCTACCCCCTTCGTAAATGCAGGTCCTAAATGAGCTTTTTTCTCTGTTCCCTCACCACAATCCAGATTCTTTTGGGGAGTTACCAGTACAGTAACTATACCAGTAAGTACTTAATTTATGAAGCTACTGCTTTTCTTAATCTCAGTGGAGATATTTACTGATAAACAGCTACCTATGCAGCATGTTCATGTCGTTCCTAAATGAGCTTTTATCTCTCTCCCCTCACCACAAATCAGATTCTTCTGAGGAGTACCCAGTACATTTTCCTTTCCCCTGTGTAATTACCTTAACAAGATCCAGCTGTTTTTATTCTCAGAAGGGATACTCCCTGATATACAGCTGCCTACCCCCTTCGTAAGTGCCGGTCCTAAAAGAGCTTTTTTCTCTGTTCCCTCACCACAATCCAGATTCTTTTGGGGAGTTACCAGTAGAGTAACCATACCAGGAAGTACTTAATTTATTAAGCTACTGCTTTTCTTAAACTCAATGGAGATATTTACTGATAAACAGCTACCTATGCATCATTTTCATTTCGTTCCTAAATAAGCTTTTATCTCTCTCCCATCACCACAAATCAGATTCTTCTGAGGAGTTCCCAGTACATTATCCTTTCCCCTGTTTAATTACCTTAACAAACACCAGCTGTTAATATTCTCAGAAGGGATACTCCCTGATATACAGCTGCCTACCCCCTTCGTAAGTGCAGGTCTTAAATGACCTTTATTCTATTTTCCCTCACCACAATCCAGATTCTTTTGGGGAGTGACCAGTACAGTAACCATACCAGGAAGTACTTAATTTATTAAGCTACTGCCTTTTTTAATATCAGTGGAGATATTTACTGATAAACAGGTACCTACGCAGCATGTTCATGTCGTTCCTAAATGAGCTTTTATCTCTCTCCCCTCACCACAAATCAGATTCTTCTGAGGAGTTCCCAGTACATTATCCTGTCCCCTGTGTAATTACCTTAACAAGCTCCAGCTGTTTTTATTCTCAGAAGGTTTACACCCTGATATACAGCTGCCTACCCCCTTCGTAAGTGCAGGTCCTAAATGAGCTTTTTTCTCTGTTCCTTCAAAACAATCCAGATTCTTTTGGGGAGTTACCAGTACAGTAACCATACCAGGAAGTACTTAATTTATTAAGCTACTGCTTTTCTTAATCTCAGTGGAGATATTTACTGATAAACAGCTACCTATGCAGCATTTTCATGTCGTTCCTAAAAGAGCTTTTACCTCTCTCCCCTCACCACAAATCAGATTCTTCTGAGGAGTTCCCAGTACATTATCCTTTCCCCTGTGTAATTACCTTAACAAGCTCCAGCTGTTTTTATTCTCAGAAGGGATGCTCCCTGATATACAGCTGCCTACCCCCTTCGTAAGTGCAGGTCCTAAATGAGCTTTTTTCTCTGTTCCCTCACCACAATCCAGATTATTTTGGGGAGTCACCAGTACAGTAACCATACCAGGAAGTACTTAATTTATTAAGCTACTGCTTTTCTTAATCTCAGTGGGGATATTTACTGATAAACAGCTACCTACGCAGCATCTTCATGTCGTTTCTAAATGTGCTATTATCTCTCTCCCCTCACTACAAATCAGATTCTTCTGAGGAGTTCCCAGTACATTATCCTTTCCCCTGTGTAATTACCTTAACAAGCTCCAGTTGTTTTTATTCTCAGAAGGTTTACTCCCTGATACACTTCTGCTACCCCCTTCGTAAGTGCTGGTCCTAAATGAGCTTTTTTCTCTGTTCCCTCACCACAATCCAGATTCTTTTGGCTATTCACCAGAACAGTAACCATACCAGGAAGTCCATAATTTATTAAGCTACTGCTTTTCTTAATCTCAGTGGAGATATTTAGTGATAAACAGCTACCTACGCAGCATGTTCATGTCGTTCCTAAATGAGCTTTTATCTCTCTCCCCTCACCACAAATCAGATTCTTCTGAGGAGTTCCCAGTACATTATCCTTTCCCCTGTGTAATTACCTTAACAAGCTCCAGCTGTTTTTATTCTCAGAAGGGATACTCCCTGATAAACAGCTGCCTACCCCCTTCGTAAGTGCAGGTACTAAATGAGCTTTTTTCTCTGTTCCCTCACCACAATCCAGATTCTTTTGGTTAGTTACCAGTATAGTAACCATACCAGGAAGTACTTAATTTATTAAGCTACTGCTTTTCTTAATCTCAGTGGAGATATTTACTGATAAACAGCCACCTATGCAGCATTTCCATGTCGTTCCTAAATGAGCTTTTATCTCTCTACACTCACTACAAATCAGATTCTTCTGAGGATTTCCTAGTACATTATCCTTTCCCCTGTATAATTACCTTAACCAGCTCCAGCTGTTTTTATTCTCAGAAGGGATACTCCCTGATATACAGCTGCCTACCCCTTTCGTAAGAGCAGGTCCTAAATGAGCTTGTTTCTCTGTTCCCTCACCACAATCCAGATTCTTTTGGGGAGTTACCAGTACAGTAACCATACCAGGAAATACTTAATTTATTAAGCTACTGCTTTTCTTAATCTCAGTGGAGACATTTACTGATAAACAGCTACCTACGCAGCATGTTCATGTCGTTCCTAAATGAGCTTTTAAATCTCACCGCTCACCACAAATCAAATTCTTCTGAGGAGTTCCCAGTACATTATCCTTTCCCCTATGTAATTACCTTAACAAGCTCCAGGTGTTTTTATTCTCAGTAGGTTTATTCCCTGATATACATCTGCCTACCCCCTTCGTAAGTGCAGGTCCTAAATGAGGTTTTTCTCTGTTCCCTAACCACAATCCAGATTCTTTTTGGGAGTTACCAGTACAGTAACCATACCAGGAAGTACTTAATTTATTAAGCTACTGCTTTTCTTAATCTCACTGGAGATATTTACTGATAAACAGCTACCTATGCATCATTTTCATTTCGTTCATAAATAAGCTTTTATCTCTCTCCCCTCACCACAAATCAGATTCTGCTGAGGAGTTCCCAGTACATTATCCTTTCCCCTGTGTAATTACCTTAAAAAGCTCCAGCTGTTTTTTTTCTCAGAAGGGATACTCCCTGATATACAGCTGCCTACCCCCTTTGTAAGTGCAGGTCTTACATGAGTTTTTTTCTCTGTTCCCTCACCACAATCCAGATTCTTTTGGGGAGTTACCAGTACAGTAACCATACCAGGAAGTACTTAAGTTATTAAGCTACAGCTTTTCTTAATCTCAGTGGAGATATTGACTGATAAACAGCTACCTACGCAGCATGTTCATGTCGTTCCTAAATGAGCGTTTATCTCTCTCCCCACACCACAAATCAGATTCTTCTGAGGAGTTCCCAGTACATTATCCTTTCCCCTGTGTAATTACCTTAACAAGCTCCAGCTGTTTTTATTCTCAGAAGGTTTACTCCCTGAGATACAGCTGCCTACACCCTTCGTAAGTGCAGGTCCTAAATGAGCTTTTTTTCTGCGTTCCCTCACCACAATCCAGATACGTTTGGGGAGTTACCAGTACTGTAACCATACCAGGAAGTACTTAATTTATTAAGCTACTGCTTTTCTTAATGTCAGTGGAGATATTTACTGATGAACAGCTACCTATGCAGCATTTTCATGTCGTTCCTAAATGAGCTTTTATCTCTCTCCCCTCACCACAAATCAGATTCTTCTGAGGAGTTCCAAGTACATTATCCTTTCCCCTGTGTAATTACCTTAACAAGCTCCAGCTGTTTTTATTTTCAGAAGGTTTACTCCCTGATATACAGCTGCCTACCCCCTTCGTAAGTGCAGGTCCTAAATGAGCTTTTTTCTCTGTTCCCTCACCACAATCCAGATTCTTTTGGGGAGTTACCAGTACAGTAACCATACCAGGAAGTACTTAATTTATTAAGCTACTGCTTTTCTTAATCTCAGTGGAGATATTTACTGATAAACAGCTACCTATGCAGCATTTTCATGTCGTTCTTAAATGAGCTTTTATCTATCTCCCCTCACCACAAATCAGATTATTGTGAGGAGTTCACAGTGCATTATCCTCTCCCCTGTGTAATTACCATAACAAGCTCCAGCTGTTTTTATTCTCAGAAGGGATACTCCCTGATATACAGCTGCCTACCACCTTTGTCAGTGCAGGTCCTAAATGAGATTTTTTCTCTGTTCCCTCACCACAATCCAGATTCTTTTGGGGAGTTACCAGTACAGTAACCATACCAGGAAGTACTTAATTTATTAAGCTCCTGCTTTTCTTAATCTCAGGGGAGCTATTTACTGAAAAACAGCTACCTATGCAGCATGTACATTTCGTTCGTAAATGAGCTTTTATCTCTCTCCCCTCACCACAAATCAGATTCTTCTGAGGGGTTCCCAGTACATTATCCTTTCCCCTGTGTAATTACCTTAACAAGCTCCAGCTGTTTTTATTCTCAGAAGGTTTACTCCCTGATATACAGCTGCCTACCCCCTTCGTAAATGCAGGTCATAAATGAGCTTTTTTCTCTGTTCCCTCACCACAATCCAGATTCTTTTGGGGAGATCCCAGTACAGTAACCATACCAGTAAGTACTTAATTTATGAAGCTACTGCTTTTCTTAATCTCAGTGGAGATATTTACTGATAAACAGCCACCTATCCAGAATTTCCATGTCGTTCTTAAATGAGCTTTTATCTCTCTCCACTCACTACAAATCAGATTCTTCTGAGGATTTCCTAGTACATTATCCTTTCCCCTGTATAATTACCTTAACAAGCTCCAGCTGTTTTTATTCTCAGAAGGGATGCTCCCTGATATACAGCTGCCTACCCCCTTCGTAAGTGCAGGTCCTAAATGAGCTTTTTCTCTGCTCCCTAACCACAATCCAGATTATTTTGGGGAGTCACCAGTACAGTAACCATACCAGGAAGTACTTAATTTATTAAGCTACTGCTTTTCTTAATCTCAGTGGGGATATTTACTGATAAACAGCTACCTACGCAGCATCTTCATGTCGTTTCTAAATGTGCTATTATCTCTCTCCCCTCACTACAAATCAGATTCTTCTGAGGAGTTCCCAGTACATTATCCTTTCCCCTGTGTAATTACCTTAACAAGCTCCAGTTGTTTTTATTCTCAGAAGGTTTACTCCCTGATACACTTCTGCTACCCCCTTCGTAAGTGCTGGTCCTAAATGAGCTTTTTTCTCTGTTCCCTCACCACAATCCAGATTCTTTTGGCTATTCACCAGAACAGTAACCATACCAGGAAGTCCATAATTTATTAAGCTACTGCTTTTCTTAATCTCAGTGGAGATATTTAGTGATAAACAGCTACCTACGCAGCATGTTCATGTCGTTCCTAAATGAGCTTTTATCTCTCTCCCCTCACCACAAATCAGATTCTTCTGAGGAGTTCCCAGTACATTATCCTTTCCCCTGTGTAATTACCTTAACAAGCTCCAGCTGTTTTTATTCTCAGAAGGGATACTCCCTGATAAACAGCTGCCTACCCCCTTCGTAAGTGCAGGTACTAAATGAGCTTTTTTCTCTGTTCCCTCACCACAATCCAGATTCTTTTGGTTAGTTACCAGTATAGTAACCATACCAGGAAGTACTTAATTTATTAAGCTACTGCTTTTCTTAATCTCAGTGGAGATATTTACTGATAAACAGCCACCTATGCAGCATTTCCATGTCGTTCCTAAATGAGCTTTTATCTCTCTACACTCACTACAAATCAGATTCTTCTGAGGATTTCCTAGTACATTATCCTTTCCCCTGTATAATTACCTTAACCAGCTCCAGCTGTTTTTATTCTCAGAAGGGATACTCCCTGATATACAGCTGCCTACCCCTTTCGTAAGAGCAGGTCCTAAATGAGCTTGTTTCTCTGTTCCCTCACCACAATCCAGATTCTTTTGGGGAGTTACCAGTACAGTAACCATACCAGGAAATACTTAATTTATTAAGCTACTGCTTTTCTTAATCTCAGTGGAGACATTTACTGATAAACAGCTACCTACGCAGCATGTTCATGTCGTTCCTAAATGAGCTTTTAAATCTCACCGCTCACCACAAATCAAATTCTTCTGAGGAGTTCCCAGTACATTATCCTTTCCCCTATGTAATTACCTTAACAAGCTCCAGGTGTTTTTATTCTCAGTAGGTTTATTCCCTGATATACATCTGCCTACCCCCTTCGTAAGTGCAGGTCCTAAATGAGGTTTTTCTCTGTTCCCTAACCACAATCCAGATTCTTTTTGGGAGTTACCAGTACAGTAACCATACCAGGAAGTACTTAATTTATTAAGCTACTGCTTTTCTTAATCTCACTGGAGATATTTACTGATAAACAGCTACCTATGCATCATTTTCATTTCGTTCATAAATAAGCTTTTATCTCTCTCCCCTCACCACAAATCAGATTCTGCTGAGGAGTTCCCAGTACATTATCCTTTCCCCTGTGTAATTACCTTAAAAAGCTCCAGCTGTTTTTTTTCTCAGAAGGGATACTCCCTGATATACAGCTGCCTACCCCCTTTGTAAGTGCAGGTCTTACATGAGTTTTTTTCTCTGTTCCCTCACCACAATCCAGATTCTTTTGGGGAGTTACCAGTACAGTAACCATACCAGGAAGTACTTAAGTTATTAAGCTACAGCTTTTCTTAATCTCAGTGGAGATATTGACTGATAAACAGCTACCTACGCAGCATGTTCATGTCGTTCCTAAATGAGCGTTTATCTCTCTCCCCACACCACAAATCAGATTCTTCTGAGGAGTTCCCAGTACATTATCCTTTCCCCTGTGTAATTACCTTAACAAGCTCCAGCTGTTTTTATTCTCAGAAGGTTTACTCCCTGAGATACAGCTGCCTACACCCTTCGTAAGTGCAGGTCCTAAATGAGCTTTTTTTCTGCGTTCCCTCACCACAATCCAGATACGTTTGGGGAGTTACCAGTACTGTAACCATACCAGGAAGTACTTAATTTATTAAGCTACTGCTTTTCTTAATGTCAGTGGAGATATTTACTGATGAACAGCTACCTATGCAGCATTTTCATGTCGTTCCTAAATGAGCTTTTATCTCTCTCCCCTCACCACAAATCAGATTCTTCTGAGGAGTTCCAAGTACATTATCCTTTCCCCTGTGTAATTACCTTAACAAGCTCCAGCTGTTTTTATTTTCAGAAGGTTTACTCCCTGATATACAGCTGCCTACCCCCTTCGTAAGTGCAGGTCCTAAATGAGCTTTTTTCTCTGTTCCCTCACCACAATCCAGATTCTTTTGGGGAGTTACCAGTACAGTAACCATACCAGGAAGTACTTAATTTATTAAGCTACTGCTTTTCTTAATCTCAGTGGAGATATTTACTGATAAACAGCTACCTATGCAGCATTTTCATGTCGTTCTTAAATGAGCTTTTATCTATCTCCCCTCACCACAAATCAGATTATTGTGAGGAGTTCACAGTGCATTATCCTCTCCCCTGTGTAATTACCATAACAAGCTCCAGCTGTTTTTATTCTCAGAAGGGATACTCCCTGATATACAGCTGCCTACCACCTTTGTCAGTGCAGGTCCTAAATGAGATTTTTTCTCTGTTCCCTCACCACAATCCAGATTCTTTTGGGGAGTTACCAGTACAGTAACCATACCAGGAAGTACTTAATTTATTAAGCTCCTGCTTTTCTTAATCTCAGGGGAGCTATTTACTGAAAAACAGCTACCTATGCAGCATGTACATTTCGTTCGTAAATGAGCTTTTATCTCTCTCCCCTCACCACAAATCAGATTCTTCTGAGGGGTTCCCAGTACATTATCCTTTCCCCTGTGTAATTACCTTAACAAGCTCCAGCTGTTTTTATTCTCAGAAGGTTTACTCCCTGATATACAGCTGCCTACCCCCTTCGTAAATGCAGGTCATAAATGAGCTTTTTTCTCTGTTCCCTCACCACAATCCAGATTCTTTTGGGGAGATCCCAGTACAGTAACCATACCAGTAAGTACTTAATTTATGAAGCTACTGCTTTTCTTAATCTCAGTGGAGATATTTACTGATAAACAGCCACCTATCCAGAATTTCCATGTCGTTCTTAAATGAGCTTTTATCTCTCTCCACTCACTACAAATCAGATTCTTCTGAGGATTTCCTAGTACATTATCCTTTCCCCTGTATAATTACCTTAACAAGCTCCAGCTGTTTTTATTCTCATAAGGGATACTCCCTGATATACATCTGGCTACCCCCTTCGTAAGTGCAGGTCCTAAATGAGCTTTTTCTCTGCTCCCTAACCACAATCCAGATTCTTTTTGGGAGTTACCAGTACAGTAACCATACCAGGAAGTACTTAATTTATTAAGCTACTGCTTTTCTTAATCTCAGTGGAGATCTGATAAACAGCTACCTACGCAGCATGTTCATATCGTTCCTAAATGAGCTTTTATCTCTCTCCCCTTACCACAATTCAGATTCTTCTGAGGAGTTCCCTGTACATTATCCTTTCCCCTGTGTAATTACCTTAACAATCTCCAGCTGTTTTTATTCTCAGTATGTTTACTCCCTGATATACAGCTGCCTACCCCCTTTGTAAGTGCAGGTCCTAAATGAGCTTTTTTCTCTGTTCCCTCACCACAATCCAGATTCTTTTGGGGAGTTACCAGTACAGTAACCATACCAGGAAGTACTTAATTTATTAAGCTACTGTTTTTCTTAATCTCAGTGGAGATATTTACTGATAAACAGCTACCTATGCAGCATGTTCATGTCGTTCCTAAATGAGCTTTTATCTCTCTCCCCTCACCACAAATCAGATTCTTCTGAGGAGTTCCCAGTACATTATCCTTTCCCCTGTTTAATTACCTTAACAAGCTCCAGCTGTTTTTATTCTCAGTATGTTTACTCCCTGATATACAGCTGCCTAACCCCTTTGTAAGTGCAGGTCGTAAATGAGCTTTTTTCTCTGTTCCCTCACCACAATCCAGATTCTTTTGGTTAGTTACCAGTATAGTAACCATACCAGGAAGTAGTTAATTTATTAAGCTACTGCTTTTCTTAATCTCAGTGGAGATATTTACTGACAAACAGCCACCTATGCAGAATTTCCATGTCGTTCCTAAATGAGCTTTTATCTCTCTCCACTCACTACAAATCAGATTCTTCTGAGGATTTCCTAGTACATTATCCTTTCCCCTGTATAATTACCTTAACAAGCTCCAGCTGTTTTTATTCTCATAAGGGATACTCCCTGATATTCATCTGCCTACCCCCTTCGTAAGTGCAGGTCCTTAATGAGCTTTTTCTCTGTTCCCTAACCACAATCCAGATTCTTTTTGGGAGTTACCAGTACAGTAACCATACCAGGAAATACTTAATTTATTAAGCTACTGCTTTTCTTAATCTCAGTGGAGATATTTACTGATAAACAGCTACCTACGCAGCATGTTCATATCGTTCCTAAATGAGCTTTTATCTCTCTCCCCTTACCACAATTCAGATTCTTCTGAGGAGTTCCCTGTACATTATCCTTTCCCCTGTGTAATTACCTTAACAAGCTCCACCTGTTTTTATTCTCAGTATGTTTACTCCCTGATATACAGCTGCCTACCCCCTTTGTAAGTGCAGGTCCTAAATGAGCTTTTTTCTCTGTTCCCTCACCACAATCCAGATTCTTTTGGGGAGTTACCAGTACAGTAACCATACCAGGAAGTACTTAATTTATTAAGCTACTGTTTTTCTTAATCTCAGTGGAGATATTTAGTGATAAACAGCTACCTACTCATCATGTTCATGTCGTTCCTAAATGAGCTTTTATCTCTCTCCCCTCACCACAAATCAGATTCTTCTGAGGAGTTCCCAGTACATTATCCTTTCCCCTGTGTAATTACCTTAACAAGCTCCAGCTGTTTTTATTCTCAGTATGTTTACTCCCTGATATACAGCTGCCTACCCCCTTTGTAAGTGCAGGTCCAAAATGAGCTTTTTTCTCTGTTCCCTCACCACAATCCAGATTCTTTTGGGGAGGTACCAGTACAGTAACCATACCAGGAAGTACTTAATTTATTAAGCTACTGCTTTTCTTAATCTCAGTGGAGATATTTACGGATAAACAGATACATATGCAGCATTTTCATGTCGTTACTAAATGAGCTTTTATCTCTCTCCCCTCACCACAAATCTGATTATTCTGAGGAGTTCCCAGTACATTATACTTTCCCCTGTGTAATTACCTTAACATGCTCCACCTGTTTTTATTCTCAGAAGGGATACTCCCTGCTATACAGCTGCCTACCCCCTTCGTAAGTGAAGGTCCTAAATGAGCTTTTATCTCTGTTCCCTCACCACAGTCCAGATTTTTTGGGGAGTTACCAGTACAGTAACCAACCAGAAAGTACTTAATTTATTAAGCTACTGCTTTTCTTAATCTCAGTGGAGATATTTACTGATAAACAGCTACCTACGCAGCATGTTCATGTCGTTCCTAAATGAGCTTTTATCTCTCTCCCCTCACCACAAATCAGATTCTTCTGAGGAGTTCCTAGTAAATTTTCGTTTCCCCTGTGTAATTACCTTAACTAGCTCCAGCTGTTTTTATTCTCAGAAGATTTACTCCCTGATATACAGCTGCCTACCCCCTTCGTAAGTGCAGGTCCTAAATGAGCTTTTTTCACTGTTCCCTCACCACAATCCAGATTCTTTTGGGGAGTTACCAGTACAGTAACCATACCAGGAAGTACTTAATTTATTAAGCTACTGCTTTTCTTAATCTCAGTGGAGATATTTACTGATAAACAGCTACCTACGCAGCATGTTCATGTCGTTCCTAAATGAGTTTTTATCTCTCTCCCCTCACCACAATCAGATTCTTCTGAGGAGTTCCCAGTACATTATCCTTTCCCCTGTGTAATTACCTTAACAAGCTCCAGCTGTTTTTATTCTCAGAAGGTTTACTCCCTGATATACAGCTGCCTACCCCCTTCGTAAGTGCAGGTCTGTTGGAGAATTAAAGTCTCCAACCAGTGTAAAAATTTTGCCCGGCATGGTTACTCTGATGCCTCATTAGCACACTAATAGGCCCTTGGGAATACATTCCCAGTAAGGAGTTTCTGGTGTTTGTGGACCAAAAGAAGCCACCAGTTGTTGTGAGAATCTCCTTTTTCCCCCTACTTAGCAAGTCTCCCTGCGGAGACTTGCTAGGCCAGCTGCCTTTAGTGTTAGATTCTCTCTGTAAACAGGAAAGTCTCCTCACTAGATTCTCACTGTAAACAGGAAAGTCTCCTCACTGTTATTTCACAAGTATTTGGAGAAGTCAGGATTGATGTTATCTAGCCTTAAGGAGATAGTAGCTAGGAGATAATTATAGTTCTACCTCGGTTGTATACAGTTCCTTGTTTTGATATCCATAATCTTTGTAGTCACTACCTCCTGCAATTAGAAAGGCATTTGTATCAAGTTCTTGCCCTCACAGTAGGAAATTTCCTCCACTTCTGTATTTGAGACAAATGTCATGCTGTATTGATCTTTTACCCTGTAATTGTAAAATTGGTTTCTAACCCTATATAAACCCTGGCCCTCTTGGAATAAAGTATGCATTGGTTCACTCGCCTTGCATCCCCCGTGTCCTGATTTCGACTGCAGTTACCCAGGTTCACATCTGGCGTCCGGACCCAGGGACCTGACAATTGATCCACAGGAGATTGCGGAACTGCCGAGCTCTCGAGTGAGGTGAGAGATATTTTTAATTCGCAGGAGACAAGGGATCTGTGTGTAATTCACAGGAGACAAGGGATCTGTGTGGTGAGCTCCTATTCTTAAAAAATTACGGGGTTATGGGACAAGCTAAACCAACTCCATTTTCTAATTTTATCCACCATGTATTGAAACGGGACGGAGCTATGGTCTCGTGTTCACAAAGAGATGAGTGTGTGCAGGTAGTGGAGTATAATCTATGGTTCCCAGAGGGAGATACTTTAGATTTAGAAGTCTGGGAACGAGTAGAGAATAATATGGAAAATGAATATCGGTGTGGAGACAAGGTTCCAGTTACATTTTGGTCTGTTTGGGCATTAATACATACAGCCGTGAGCATGATGTCTCCTGATGCTATCATAACATCAGCTGCTGAGCCAGAGGCTGAAGTGGAAAAAGCTATGAAGGCTTATAATTTGTCCGGGGAGGTAAAAACTCAAATTGGGCAGGAGCTAAAAGACATGGCAACACCTGAACTATCTCCTGTCAGTTTTGTTAAAGAAAAATTAACATCAAATAAGCCTTCAGCCTCTACCTATGCTCCTTCAGAGAATGATGATAATTTAGGCAGCTCAGCAGTGCAGTCAAAGTGCTACAGATGCTCTTTCGATCTGCCAGGGGCAGTCAGGAAGGTGAAAGTAAAGAACAAATAATTGCGGCCGCGGAGCCCACTTTTACTTTAATTAATCTAAGTCCTATGGTTCTGCCTCTCTCTCTTGCTATCAAACTTTTCCTGTCATTGAACCCCCTCCAACCAGAGGTGTGGCACAGCCCCGTCATTATCAAGATATTGACCAGATTCACTCAATTTAGGACAGCTGTAATACAGGGCCGTCTCATGGCTCCCTTCCAGTGAAGGAGGCTTCCCCATCATCTTTTCTTTACAACCAGGCACTAGCAGGGGAGCTGACACTCCCTGTTTTAGTCCATCAGCCTGGAATTGGGGAAGGACTAGTGATTTTTCTTTTACTTCTTAAGAGAATTTTTACTGCAATTGCACTTTTAATTTGCGCCTGCGCTGCATGTTTCATGTGTCTTTGTCCTTGTTTGATTAGTTGTGTTTCGTGTGGAGTGCTAAATTGGGAAAGAAGTCCTCTGGTGGGCGGCCTCGGCAGGTTGATTGCCAGGGGATGGAAATCTCCACTGGGGAGGATCCCCCTGAGAATTTTCAGGGCCCTATGGACTTTCCATCACTCTGGCTGGCAGCTTGTGGATGCTGGACATGCCATCCAAGGCGTAAAAGCCTCTGTTTCTATGTTCTGTTTTGTCTTGACTAGTTTTGTCTTTGAGATTGGTACCAGTTTTAAACATAAACTTTTGTTTCCCTTATTTCTGTTGTCCATTTACATGTCTATGGGCAAAACATTTACTAGGTACTGTGTCTCCTTCTGCAAGAAGGCAGAAAAAGTGCAGGCTGCTAAGAGCTGAGTTCAAACAGCCGGCTAGGCTAATCTTAGCCTGAGAGTAAACACTAAGAGTCAAGTGCTAGGTGGACTCAGTAATACTCCAGGGGACCCCAACCCAGTTATCTTCAGCTAAAAAGTGTTTAGTATGCTAAGATACTTTGCTAAAACTAATAGGCCCTAGCGAATAAGACTAAACAATGCTAAAATCATTCATTAAAGGTTTTGTTTTAAGTTTTGGTCATTACAAGAGTAAGATTGGAAAATATACCTTTTGCCACTAAAAAATGTACGGCTGATAGTTGTTTGGACTGCTTTTAAGTTCTGTTTACATTAATACCTACATATGTGAACGTATGTATGTGTGTGTGCGCGCACACAAATGTATGTGGGTGTGAATGTGTTCAAGATTAAAAATGTATGATGTAAAAATAGGTTAGCTTAACTTTAAACTTCAAAAGATCATCGAGTTTGGGCTTTACCAAAAGCTTTAAAGGATTATTACTTTATTTTAAAAAGGAACTATAGTTAAAAAAATTCTTTAATTCATGGTTAAAAATAAATAAATAAATAAATAAATAAGAACTTAGCATGGGCCCTTGAACCTATCCTCAGTAGTGAGGGGTAAACTGACAAAAGTGCAGTTTAGCCATCCACGTGATGGGACAGCCGTAGGGTGGCGTCCATTCATAGTGGGAGAGGGCAAGCTGGCCCCAAGGCAGTTCATCAAGCTCTAAGGAGTAGGATGGAGATAGGCCCATTCTATAGGACAGGCCAATGGAGGCCTTTCTTTTATTTCTTTTGTTTTCAGGTATAAACATTGGAAACCTCAGGGTAAAATGTATGATTTGACTGATACTTCTAAATCTGCCCCTTAGGATGGATTAAAATTGGAATATCTTAAAGGAGAGTTAAAAGTTTATTTACCTGATATAACTCGATTTCTGTACAGGTTTGCAATTTGAATGTATTAAAAAGGCAAATATGCTAACTCTGAAATCTCATGGTTATAATTCTGGGGCACACTGCTAAGTGTACTCTTGTTACAATTGTTTTGGGTATCACTTTAATGAATCAGGTACTAAATTTTTTAAGTGTAAACTGTACTGTAACAGTAAGATTAACTATCTTAAGTCACATATAATCAGGTAAATATTTTAAAGTATATAAACTAATGGGGGATAGAAGTACACAACTTTCATTAACTCTCCGTATATAGGAAAATGGCTCTTTTAAAGCAGACAACCAGGAGGCAATGTGCCCCCTGGGCTTCAGTTTTTCTATGCAAATACAGGCTGAAGTAAAGGTGTGAAAGCCTCTACTTTAAAAGGTTTTAGAATGCCTTTCTAGATAAGAAATTTGGAAGTGAAAAACAAGCAGCATGAAGCAATGGGTGATACCTAGGCTCCAGATTTCTTTTAATACAACCAGGCTTGGTAAAAGACTTGAGATCAAAAATGTATTCTGAGATATGAAATTTAAAATGTTTGTTTTAAGTTGGATATAGGAAAACTATGGCTATCAAGATGATTGTTTTAATTACTACTCCAGTTTGTTTTACAGGTTTTCAATAAAATGATTTATTATTTGCTGCACCTGATAAAAATATTGTATCACAATTGTTACAAATTTTGCCTTTAGACTTTCAACAGTATAATTTAATAATTGCCCCTGATAAAATTCATTTAAACAGAAGAACCATTTAAGTCTGGGATATTTAGTTAGAAGAGAAGTAATTACCCCCCAATTAATAAAAATTCGTACTGAAGAGTTTAAAACTCTTAATTTTCAAAAGTTACTAGGGACATCAATTGGCTTCGCCCTTCCTTAGGAATTCCCAGAATTCCTAATCTATTTTCCATTCTTCAAGGAGATTCGGATTTATGTAGCCCTCAAAAATTAATTGACACGTCAGGAACTGCTCCTAATAAAATTTGGCCAATGGATGTAACACACATCCCTGAATTTGGCCGCTTACAATATGTGCATGTATCCATTGATACATATTCTTCTTTTATTTGGGCAACTCCTCTACCAGGGGAAAAAGGGACTCATGTCATTCAACATTTACTAGAAACGTTCGCAGTCATGGGGATTCCTTCTCAAATAAAAACTGACAATGCACCAGCTTATTCCAGTAAACAAGTACGAAAATTTTTAGAATTTCATAACATTTTTCATGTTACAGGAATTGAATACAATCCTCAAGGTCAAGGTATAGTAGAAAGAGCTCATTATACATTAAAAACACAAATTAAAAAACTAAAGAGGGGGAGTATGGATAGTACTGAGGGATATGCAACTTCTATGAAAAGTATTTATAAAACAGCCCGAGCCGTTATTGCAGAAGCACTATTTGTCCTTAACTTTTTAAATTTGCCTCAAGGAGATGTTTTAGCAAGAGCTGAGCGACACTTCCTAGCTCCGCCTATGCAAAACAAACCACAGCCAGTTTGGAATAGATTGGGGGTTGGGCTAGATTGGGTCCCGGGGAGTTAACCCAGGGGCGAGGGTATGCTTATGTTCTACAGAAGACAGCCCATCTTTCTAGCACCTGCTCCAGTGGATCCAGCAACAAACACCCCTCTGTGCATCAAGACCGGGGTGAAACATTCTCATCCAAGTGATAAGGCCATTCTAATGGACAGGTGTGCACTGGTAACCTGTAGGGGCTACATCAGAGGTAATGTATTGGGCCTATATTTCTAACCCTCCTTTATGTCCATACTTATGGACAAAAGCCCCTGTCTCTTTTACATCTATTACTAATTTACTCTCTCCCCCTATGGGTCTGGCATTCCAGTCTTTCCTATGGAAGAGGAAAGATCATTTAACTTCTCTTATTCTCAGTTCTCTAAAGCTATCTGTCAAGGCCGTTCCCCATGTTACCCTTTTAGATATCAATATTGGATTCAGCATGGAGGTTCATATAACTCCAGTAGAACTCGGCTGATTAGACTGTCTTCCTGGTCTGTGGGATCTCATACCTATAAATTAGATAATTATCCTATTCCTGCTGGCCTGCCTAAATGTGACAATTTTACTTATCTGAACCTGAACTTTACTGAAAGACATTGGGAAAGTTGTCGAGGAATTTTTCCAACTATTTGGAATACATCCCAGCATACTTGGTATGATTGGGGACCTTTTGGTGTGTGGTTTAAAAACTGCACTGAATATAACTCATCTTGTGAACCTACTTTATCTATGAGCATGTCCATGTCTGCTAAACAGCTTTTAGGGTGGTTTGAAGCAGGCTTTAGTGACCCCCGGCCTGCTCTCGCCCATGGAAACAGGCTATTTCCTCCACAACATCATCTCTAGAAATTAGCAGCTTCTCAGGCTCCTGTATTGCTGGCCAATGGAACTTACTCAGGAACTAAAGGATCCTCGGCCTCCTACAACTTCACAGTTGTAAAGACCTATAATATCTCTGCTTGTGTTCATTTTCCACAAGTACTGATGGTCGGCCCCATAAACATAACTAAGAATGCCATTACCAGCATAAATTGTAAATTGTATACTTGCTTGAATAACAATGTCACCTTTATTTTTAGTCAAGATAGGATCATGATTTTAACCCAGCGCAACTCACTTTGGGTGCCTGTTCGTATGCATCGTCCCTGGGCTGGAGGACCTGTACAAGGATTAGTAATGCAGTTTTTTTAAGCGGCTTCTGAAGAGGAGTCGTCATGCCATTGGACTGATTATTGCAGGACTCGTTGGACTGATTGCCATTGCTACAACTGCAGCAGTATCCGGAGCCGCATTGCGACAATCTGTACAAACTCATGACTTTATGGTGCAGTGGCACCAGGACTCCCACAATCTGTGGCAACACCAGCTGGAAGTAAATGCCCACCTTCAAGATGAGATAGAAGCTGTTAAAGGAGGAGTGTTTTGGCTTGGACAGAAATATCTTGCTTTACAGCAACGATTTTTTTTGACTTGCGATTGGAATTCTAGTCATGTCTGTGTAACACCTTATAAATATAATGCCTCTGAATATGAGTGGAATGATATACAAATGCTTATAGATGGAGCCCTACTAAATGGTACGTTAAGTGAATAAAGCTTGTACAGGGAGGTTTTTGAAGCTTTTCAAAAGGAATTGCCAGATGCCTCCTCTATTGATGACATAGCCCAAGGACTAGCTCAGACCTTAGAAGGACTAGACCCTAGGGGGTGGTGGCAAAGTATTACCCATAGTGTTGGAAGTGCTTCTATTGCCTTAATACTTATGATATGTGTCTTTTTCTTAGGATATTGTTCTATCATAGCGATAATGAAGCGTTACACTAGGAATAATTCCTCTGATGTTTTACTCACTGCCCTTAAACTTTCCAGAGAAGCGGCTGTGGAAAATTAATAAAAAAGGGGGAATTGTTGGAGAATTAAAGTCTGCAACCAGTGGGAAAATTTAGCCCCGGCAAGGTTACTCAGATGCCTCATTAGCACACTAATAGGCCCTTGGGAATACATTCCCAGTAAGGAGTTTCTGGTGATTGTGGGCCAAAGGAAGCCACCAGTTGTTGTGAGAATCTCCTTTTTCCCCCTACTTAGCAAGTCTCCCTGAGGAGACTTGCTAGACCAGCTGCCTTTAGTGTTAGATTCTCTCTGTAAACAGGAAAGTCTCCTCACTAGATTCTCACTGTAAACAGGAAAGTCTAATCACTGTTATTTCACAAGTATTTGGAGAAGTCAAGATTCATGTTATCTAGCCTTAAGGAGATAGTAGCTAGGAGATAATTATAGTTCTACCTCGGTTGTATACAGTTCCTTATTTTGATATCAATAATCTTTGTAGTCACTACATCCTGTAATTAGAAAGGCATTTGTATCAAGTTCCTGCACCCACAGTAGGAAATTTCCTCCACTTCTGTATTTGAGACAAATGTCATGCTGTATTGATCTCTTACCCTGTAATTGTAAAATTGGTTTCTAACCCTATATAAACCCTGGCCCTCTTGGAATAAAGTATGCATTGGTTCACTCGCCTTGCATCCCCCGTGTCCTGATTTCGACTGCAGTTACACAGGTTCAACACAGGTCCTAAATGAGCTTTTTACACTGTTCCCTCACCACAATCCAGATTCTTTTGGGGAGTTACCAGTACAGTAACCATACCAGGAAGTACTTAATTTATTAAGCTACTGCTTTTCTTAATCTCAGTGGAGATATTTACTGATAAACAGCTACCTACGCAGCATGTTCATGTCGTTGCTAAATGAGCTTTTATCTCTCTCCCCTCACCACAAATCAGATTCTTCTGAGGAGTTCCCAGTACATTATCCTATCCCCTGTGTAATTACCTTAACAAGCTCTGTTGGGGTCCATCTTCCCCCCTAGATGGAAGGGGCCTGAGGCACCTCCCCCCAGCTGGGGAATGCAGCCTTTCCATCCTCTCCACATTGGAATCCGGAGAAACCGGTCGGGCAGAGACCCCCGACTTAGCTGGCAGCCAGCCTGGCGCCTACCAGCCCCGCCCTGGTTTGGCGCGCTCAGAGTGACGTAGCTCCTTGGAGGTCAAGTGACCAGCCCCTTGGAGGTCACCTGACAGGTCGTGGCCTATGGGAATCCTGGCCAACCCCCTTCCCCCGGATCATCTACCCTTGTCCCTTTCTCAATAAAGTTAGTTCGCTCTCAGAAGCTGACTCCGTGGTCTATGTCCGGGAGTAGGATAGCGGTCACATTGCCACGCGGGTCGCGCGCCCGCCAGGACGGAGACATCCCCACGTCTCACCCCGACAAACCTGCAGGCCGAGGGTTGGGGGAGAAGGCGATGCGAGGATAATAGGAGAGAAAATAAGAATTTGAGCCGGAGCAGAGAAAGCAGTCCCCACAGAGTGGCGCCCAGGTGGGTTGCACGAATCCACGCAAGAAAGCCCGGCTCCCGACCGGCCCTGACGGAAACAGGTTGGAAATCCTGAGACGCGCGATCCTCCCACCCCAGGTAAGAGGATGGGACAAGTCCAGAGTCGGCGAAACAATTCGCCCCCTAAGATCCTAAAGTTCACCCTCCAAAACGCAGGGATTAATATCTCAGAGCCCTGCGCCATACAAATTTGGGAGGAATTGACCCATAGGGTCCCGTGGCTAACTGGAGCCAACCCACTCTCATGGGAAACTTGGGACCGACTAGAGCGGGAATTACAAACAACAAAATGTGGAGGAGAACTCCCACTGCGAGCCATTAAGACTCTCAAGGCTTGCCTCTCTTGGGACCCGGGCGGGGAACCCCTGGATTCAGGAGAAGGAAGCCGGAGGTAATTTTGATCTGGAGTGGGCCCCGATGCCTACTCCAAAAAGCCATGGGACCAAATCTCGTTCGGTACCCAGGAATCCAAGCCGCGGCAGGCAGGAGATGAGCAGAGCAGCCGCAGGCTTGCTACCCCTCCCCCATGTGAGGCTCAGCTTGACTATACATATGCAGATTTCGGCAGCCCTGAGCCGCCGCTTTTCCTCGGCAGCGGCGGCGGTGGCGCCCCCGCAGCGAAAAAAAAAAACTGGCCTGGCCACTTTTAAATTCAGAGGCCTTTAAACTACAGATTTTCATGAATCCAGGAGGATGGTTCTTGAGAGAGGCGGGTAAACGCGCCCTGGGCAAAATATTAACTTTACGGCCTGACTTTCAGATTCCCCACCAACCAAGGCAATAAACAGCCTAAAGCCACTTGCTGGGCTGTCCCCATTGCCAGAGACAGTAATCATGATATTTGGGAAAAAAGTTCCGATTCTTAATTAATACAGGAGCAGATCGGACTACATGCATTCAATTGGACAACATTATTATTGGATCAGTAGATGCCCAAGTACTAGACTTGGCCTATAGCAATGCCCAAACACTCCTTCAAAGAGGAGGGCTGCATATAGCCAGTGACAAGGTTCAGAAAGTATACCCCTTCAAGATCTTGGGGGCAGAGCTTAAACTAGACTCTGTATGCCTACTCAAGCCCATGTTAAACAGCCAATGAACTTGTTCTCTGATAGTCTATATGTGGTTAATTTGCTACCCAACCTGGTATGTTCACATATCAAGTTGGATGGAAACCCAATCACTCCTCTGATGATCCAAGTCAGGTCTCTGTTAAAAGAGCGGAGTGAGCCTATTTTTTTACAGCACCTTCGTGGACACCAAGGACTGCCTGGGGACCTGGCACAAGGTAATCGTATGGCTGACCAGCTGGCCACTAATGGAACCATCATAGCTCTGGCCATTGTACAACCTCAAAACCTCCAAATGCCCAAAGGGCTTCATGAGCGTACTCACTTAAATTGGAGAGGGTTACATCAGAGATTTCCTTCAATTCCTATAAAAGACTTAAAAAAGATTATAAGGACTTGCAAATCATGTATGCCTTTCGTGCAAGTCCCTCCCTTACAATCTCCAGGTGTAAATTCAAGAGGTTTAAGACCCAACTTAATTTGGCAGACTGATGTGACCCATTACGCCCCCTTTGGAAGGCTAAAATATATATTTATGTCCATTGACACATGCTCCGGTGCATGTTGGGCCTCTCTGCATACCGGTGAAAGAGCACGGCATGCTGAAAGCCACTTCTTACAATGTTTTGCTATCCTAGGACTGCCTTTACAGGTTAAAACAGATAATGGACCTTGTTTCAACAGTAAGCCTTTACAGGCATTTTTCCAAATGTGGAATATTAAACATACCACTGGAATACCTTATAACCCAAAGGGTCAAGCCATAATTGAGAGGCATAATAGGACCCTGAAGGATCAATTATTAAAACAAAAAGGGGGGGGAAGCCCCCAGGACCAGCTGAGGACAGCGATGTTTACATTGAATATTTTAAATTTCTCTAAGGACCAACCTCTGTCGGCTTTCCAGAGACACTGGTCAAGCCAAACACCCTACTTAAAAGTGGAGGCCCGGTGGAAGGATTCTCTGACAGGGGCGTGGCGTGGACCCGACCCAATTATCAGCGCAGGAAGGGGATTCGCCTGCGTCTTCCCTACTGGGGAACCGAATCCAATCTGGATACCAGCTAGAGATGTAAAATATTGTCCAACAGAATGACCACCCAAGGGCACCTGCCCTTGAGGGATGTCTCCCCTTGTTTCCTCTCAGGAAAGCAAAGACCGAGGTGGAATTTTCTAAGGAGAAACAGGAAAGCCTGCCTGCACCAGCGATGGACCTGGACCCAGTGTCGGCCCTGTTTCTTCCCTGGACCCTGCCTGACGCCCTTTGGAGTAACGTTTGCTGTGGCAGCGTGGCCCACAGCCTTGCACAAGGACCATAGGGAAATTTTGCACGGTTGTCCCTCTCTTTCGCTCCCCCCTTTGCTGCTTATCTTGGGGGTCCCCATTGGAGGGAAATAGGAGCTAAAGGACTTGGACACTTTAATGTTTTATTATAAATGTTTATAATAAGTAAGGTATTGGCACCTTGCTGCAATGTTTACTATGAAGTGTTTACTAACCTCAGTTGTTAAGTTACCAGCATCCTGGCTGCCACATCACCAGGACCTGAACCTGCCCCTCTACCTCACCATCGAGGGAAGGAAGAGCCATCTGCGCTGCCTTGAGCGACACCAGACTGGACCAGAATTCCTGTTTTCCGTGGACTGACCCCGATAAGAGACCCTCCATTGCCTTGTGCCTTTTGTAATTACTCATGTGTTACAATTGCTCATGTGTTACAGTTGCTCATGTTTGCATTTGCCTTGTATTACGATTGCTTATGCTCATGTATGCTTTATGCTCCCATTTACCTTATGTTTACATTGAGTCTCTTGTTGTAAGCGATGGGCCAGAGCTGTCAAGGTACCAAGTGGCCTTTAGCCTTTTAGACATATAAGCACCCCAAGAGGCTCGTCACTCAAATCCTAGGACCGGCTGCTCAGTAAGGTCCGCCGGCACCGGAAAAAATTATCAGGCTCTCTTTCGAGTGCCAATCCCACTCTCCCCAAGGCCTCTCATCGGGCCCGCCAGCCCGGCAGGAAGGTCAGCCTGAAGAGCTAGGCCGTTAGCCCAAGACGGGTAAGACTCCCCTTGGGGGGGGGGCAACCTAAGACATGGCGCGCTCTCGAGTAGGGCGCCCCCTGCTGTTCGAAAAAAAAATATAAAAGAGGCAGATGTTGGGGTCCATCTTCCCCCCTAGATGGAAGGGGCCTGAGGCACCTCCCCCCAGCTGGGGAATGCAGCCTTTCCATCCTCTCCACATTGGAATCCGGAGAAACCGGTCGGGCAGAGACCCCCGACTTAGCTGGCAGCCAGCCTGGCGCCTACCAGCCCCGCCCTGGATTGGCGCGCTCAGAGTGACGTAGCCCCTTGGAGGTCAAGTGACCAGCCCCTTGGAGGTCACCTGACAGGTCGTGGCCTATGGGAATCCTGGCCAACCCCCTTCCCCCGGATCATCTACCCTTGTCCCTTTCTCAATAAAGTTAGTTCGCTCTCAGAAGCTGACTCCGTGGTCTATGTCCGGGAGTAGGATAGCGGTCACATTGCCACGCGGGTCGCGCGCCCGCCAGGACGGAGACATCCCCACCTCTCACCCCGACAAACCTGCAGGCCGAGGGTTGGGGGAGAAGGCGATGCGAGGATAATAAAAGAGAAAATAAGAATTTGAGCCGGAGCAGAGAAAGCAGTCCCCACAAGCTCCAGCTGTTTTTATTCTCAGAAGGTTTACTCCCTGATATACAGCTGCCTACCCCCTTCGTAAGTGCAGGTCCTAAATGAGCTTTTTTCTCTGTTCCCTCACCACAATCCAGATTCTTTTGGGGAGTTACCAGTACAGTAACCATACCAGGAAGTATTTAATTTATTAAGCTACTGCTTTTCTTAATCTCAGTGGAGATATTAACTGATAAACAGCTACCTATGCAGCATGTTCATGTCGTTCCTAAATGAGCTTTTAGCTCTCTCCCCTCACCACAAATCAGATTCTTCTGAGGAGTTCCCAGTACTTTATCCATTCCCCTGAGTAATTACCTTAACAAGCTCCAGCTGTTTTTATTCTCAGAAGGTTTACTCCCTGATATACAGCTGCCTACCCCCTTCGTAAATGCAGGTCCTAAATGAGCTTTTTTCTCTGTTCCCTCACCACAATCCAGATTCTTTTGGGGAGTTACCAGTACAGTAACCATACCAGGAAGTACTTAATTTATTAAGCTACTGCTTTTCTTAATCTCAGTGTAGATATTTACTAATAAACACCTACCTACGCAGCATGTTCATGTCGTTCCTAAATGAGCTTTTATCTCTCTCCCCTCACCACAAATCAGATTCTTCTGAGTAGTTCCCAGTACATTATCCTTTCCCCTGTGTAATTACCTTAACAAGCTCCAGCTGTTTTTATTCTCAGAAGGTTTACTCCCTGATATACAGCTGCCTACCCCCTTCGTAAGTGCAGGTCCTAACTGAGCTTTTTTCTCTGTTCCCTCACCACAATCCAGATTCTTTTGGGGAGTTACCAGTACAGTACCCATACCAGGAAGTACTTAATTTATTAAGCTACTGCTTTTCTTAATCTCAGTGGAGATATTTACTGATAAATAGCTACCTACGCAGCATGTTCATGTCGTTCCTAAATGAGCTTTTATCTCTCTCCCCTCACCACAAATCAGATTCTTCTGAGGACTTCCCAGTACATTATCCTTTCCCCTGTGTAATTACCTTAACAAGCTCCAGCTGTTTTTATTCTCAGAAAGTTTACTCCCTGATATACAACTGCCTACCCCCTTCGTAAGTGCAGGTCCTAAATGAGCTTTTTTCTCTGTTCCCTCACCACAATCCAGATTCTTTTGGGGAGTTACCAGTACAGTAAACATACCAGGAATTACTTAATTTATTAAGCTACTGCTTTTCTTAATCTCAGTGGAGATATTTACTGAAAAACAGCTACCTAGGCAGAATGTTCATGTCGTTCATAAATGAGCTTTTATCTCTCTCCCCTCACCACAAATCAGATTCTTCTGAGGCGTTCCCAGTACATTATCCGTTCCCCTGTGTAATTGCCTTAACAAGCTCCAGCTGTTTTTATTCTCAGAAGGTTTACTCCCTGATATACAGCTGACTACCCCCTTCGTAAGTGCAGGTAATAAATGAGCTTTTTTCTCTGTTCCCTCACCACAATCCAGATTCTTTTGGGGAGTTACCAGTACAGTACCCTTACCAGGAAGTACTTAATTTATTAAGCTACTGCTTTTCTTAATCTCAGTGGAGATATTTACTGATAAACAGCTACCTACGCAGCATGTTCATGTCGTTCCTAAATGAGCTTTTATCTCTCTCCCCTCACCACAAATCAGATTCTTCTGAGGAGTTCCCAGTACTTTATCCTTTCCCCTGTGTAATTACCTTAACAAGCTCCAGCTGTTTTTATTCTCAGAAGGTTTACTCCCTCATATACAGCTGCCTACCCCCTTCGTAAGTGCAGGTCCTAAGTGAGTTTTTTTCTCTGTTCCCTCACCACAATCCAGATTATTTTGGGGAATTACCACTACAGTAACCATACCAGGAAGTACTTAATTTATTAAGCTACTGCTTTTCTTAATCTCAGTGGAGATATTTACTGCTAAACAGCTACCTACCAGCATGTTCATGTCGTTCCTAAATGAGCTTTTATCTCTCTCCCCTCACCACACATCAGATTCTTCTGAGGAGTTCCCAGTACATTATCCTTTCCCCTGTGTAATTACCTTAACAATCTCCAGCTGTTTTTATTCTCAGAAGGTTTACTCCCTGATATACAGCTGCCTACCCCCTTCGTAAGTGCAGGTCCTAAATGAGCTTTTTTCTCTGTTCCCTCACCACAATCCAGATTCTTTTGGGGAGTTACCAGTACAGGAACCATACCAGGAAGTACTTAATTAATTAAGCGACTGCTTTTCTTAATCTCAGTGGCGATATTTACTGATAAACAGCTACCTACGCAGCATGTTCATGTCGTTCCTAAATGAGCTTTTATCTCTCTCCCCTCACCACAAATCAGATTCTTCTGACGAGTTCCCAGTACATTATCCTTTCCCCTGTGTAATTACCTTAACAAGCTCCAGCTGTTTTTATTCTCAGAAGGTTTACTCCCTGATATACAGCTGCCTACCCCCTTCGTAAGTGCAGGTCCTAAATGAGCTTTTTTCTCTGTTCCCTCACCACAATCCAGATTCTTTTGGGGAGTTACCAGTACAGTAACCATACCAGGAAGTACTTAATTTATTAAGCTACTGCTTTTCTTAATCTCAGTGGAGATATTTACTGATAAACAGCTACCTACGCAGCATGTTCATGTTGTTCCTAAATGAGCTTTTATCTCTCTCCCCTCACCACAAATCAGATTCTTCTGAGGAGTTCCAAGTACATTATCCTTTCCCCTGTGTAATTACCTTAACAAGCTCCAGCTGTTTTTTTCTCAGAAAGTTTACTCCCTGATATACAACTGCCTACCCCCTTCGTAAGTGCAGGTCCTAAATGAGCTTTTTTCTCTGTTCCCTCACCACAATCCAGATTCTTTTGGGGAGTTACCAGTACAGTAACCATACCAGGAATTACTTAATTTATTAAGCTACTGCTTTTCTTAATCTCAGTGGAGATATTTACTGAAAAACAGCTACCTAGGCAGAATGTTCATGTCGTTCATAAATGAGCTTTTATCTCTCTCCCCTCACCACAAATCAGATTCTTCTGAGGCGTTCCCAGTTCATTATCCGTTCCCCTGTGTAATTGCCTTAACAAGCTCCAGCTGTTTTTATTCTCAGAAGGTTTACTCCCTGATATACAGCTGACTACCCCCTTCGTAAGTGCAGGTAATAAATGAGCTTTTTTCTCTGTTCCCTCACCACAATCCAGATTCTTTTGGGGAGTTACCAGTACAGTACCCTTACCAGGAAGTACTTAATTTATTAAGCTACTGCTTTTCTTAATCTCAGTGGAGATATTTACTGATAAACAGCTACCTACGCAGCATGTTCATGTCGTTCCTAAATGAGCTTTTATCTCTCTCCCCTCACCACAAATCAGATTCTTCTGAGGAGTTCCCAGTACTTTATCCTTTCCCCTGTGTAATTACCTTAACAAGCTCCAGCTGTTTTTATTCTCAGAAGGTTTACTCCCTCATATACAGCTGCCTACCCCCTTCGTAAGTGCAGGTCCTAAGTGAGCTTTTTTCTCTGTTCCCTCACCACAATCCAGATTATTTTGGGGAGTTACCACTACAGTAACCATACCAGGAAGTACTTAATTTATTAAGCTACTGCTTTTCTTAATCTCAGTGGAGATATTTACTGCTAAACAGCTACCTACCAGCATGTTCATGTCGTTCCTAAATGAGCTTTTATCTCTCTCCCCTCACCACACATCAGATTCTTCTGAGGAGTTCCCAGTACATTATCCTTTCCCCTGTGTAATTACCTTAACAATCTCCAGCTGTTTTTATTCTCAGAAGGTTTACTCCCTGATATACAGCTGCCTACCCCCTTCGTAAGTGCAGGTCCTAAATGAGCTTTTTTCTCTGTTCCCTCACCACAATCCAGATTCTTTTGGGGAGTTACCAGTACAGTATCCATACCAGGAAGTACTTAATTTATTATGCTACTGCTTTTCTTAATCTCAGTGTAGATATTTACTGATAAACAGCGACCTACGCAGCATGTTCATGTCGTTCCTAAATGAGATTTATCTCTCTCCCCTCATCACAAATCAGATTCTTCTGAGGAGTTCCCAGTACATTATCCTTTCCCCTGTGTACTTACCTTAACAAGCTCCAGCTGTTTTTATTCTCAGAAGGTTTACTCCCTGATATACAGCTGCCTAACCCCTTCGTAAGTGCAGGTCGTAAATGAGGTTTTTTCTCTGTTCCCTCACTACAATACAGATTCTTTTGGGGAGTTACCAGTACAGTAACCATACCAGGAAGTACTTAGTTTATTAAGCTACTGCTTTTCTTAATCTCATTGGAGATATTTACTGATAAACAGCTACCTACGCAGCATGTTCATGTCCTTCCTAAATGAGCTTTTATCTCTCTCCCCTCACCACAAATCAGATTCTTCTGAGGAGTTCCCAGTACATTATCCTTTCCCCTGTGTAATTACCTTAACAAGCTACCAGCTGTTTTTATTCTCAGAAGGTTTACTCCCTGATATACAGCTGCCTACCCCCTTCGTAAGTGCAGGTACTAAATGAGCTTTTTTCACTGTTCCCTCACCACAATCCAGGTTCTTTTGGGGAGTTACCAGTACAGTAACCACACCAGGAAGTACTTAATTTATAAAGCTACTGCTTTTCTTAATCTCAGTGGAGATATTTACTGATAAACAGCTACCTATGCAGCATGTTCATGTCGTTCCTAAATGAGCTTTTATCTCTCTCCCCTCACCACAAATCAGATTCTTCTGAGGAGTTACCAGTACAGTATCCATACCAAGAAGTACTTAATTTATTAAGCTACTGCTTTTCTTAATCTCAGTGGAGATATTTACTGATAAACAGCTACGTATGCAGCATGTTCATGTCGTTCCTAAATGAGCTTTTATCTCTCTCCCCCCACCAGAAATCAGATTCTTCTGAGGAGTTCCCAGTACATTATCCTTTCCCCTGTGTAATTACCTTAACAATCTCCACCTGTTTTTTATTCTCAGAAGTTTTACTCCCTGATATACAGCTGCCTAACCCTTCGTAAGTGCAGGTCCTAAATGAGCTTTTTTCTCTGTTCCCTCACCACAATCCAGATTCTTTGGGGAGTTACCAGTACAGTAACCATAGCAGGAAGTACTTAATTTATTAAGCTACTGCTTTTCTTAATCTCAGTGGAGATATTTACTGATAAACAGCTACGTAGGCAGCATGTTCATGTCGATGTAAATGAGCTTTTATCTCTCTCCCCTCACCACAAATCAGATTCTTCTGAGTAGTTCCCAGTACATTATCCTTTCCCCTGTGTAATTACCTTAACAAGCTCCAGCTGTTTTTATTCTCAGAAGGTTTACTCCCTGATATACAGCTGCCTACCCCCTTCGTAAGTGCAGGTCCTAAATGAGCTTTTTTCTCTATTCCCTCACCACAATCCAGGTTCTTTTGGGAAGTTACCAGTACAGTAACCATACCAGGAAGTACTTAATTTATTAAGCTACTGCTTTTCTTAATCTCAGTGGAGATATTTACTGATAAACAGCTACCTACGCAGCACGTTCATGTCGTTCCTAAATGAGCTTTTATCTCTCTCCGCTCACCACAAATCAGATTCTTCTGAGGAGTTCCCAGTACATTATCCTTTCCCCTGTGTAATTACCTTAACAAGCTCCAGCTGTTTTTTATTCTCAGAAGGTTTACTCCCTGATATACAGCTGCCTACCCCTTCATAAGTGCAGGTCCTAAATGCGCTTTTTTCTCTGTTCCCTCACCACAATCCAGATTCTTTTCGGGAGTTACCAGTAGAGTTTCCATACCAGGAAGTACTTAATTCATTAAGCTACTGCTTTTCTTAATCTCAGTGGAGATATTTACTGATAAACAGCTACCTACACAGCAAGTTCATGTCGTTCCTAAATGAGCTTTTATCTCTCTCCCTCACCACAAATCAGATTCTTCTGAGGAGTTCCCAGTACATTATCCTTTCCCCTGTGTAATTACCTTAACAAGCTCCAGCTGTTTTTATTCTCAGAAGGTTTACTCCCTGATATACAACTGCCTACCCCCTTCGTAAGTCCAGGTCATAAATGAGCTTTTTTCTCTGTTCCCTCACCACAATCCAGATTCTTTTGGGGAGTTACCAGTACAGTAACCATACCAGGAAATACTTAATTTATTAAGCTACTGCTTTTCTTAATCTCAGTGGAGATATTACTGATAAACAGCTAACTAAGCAGCATGTTCATGTCGTTCCTGAATGAGCTTTTAGCTTTCTCCCCTCCCCACAAATCAGATTCTTCTGAGGAGTTCCCAGTACTTTATCCTTTCCCCTGAGTAATTACCTTAACAAGCTCCAGCTGTTTTTATTCTCAGAAGGTTTACTCCCTTATATACAGCTGCCTACCCCCTTCGTAAGTGCAGGTCCTAAATGATTTTTTTTCTCTGTTCCCTCACCACGATCCAGATTCTTTTCGGCAGTTACCAGTACAGTAACCATACCAGGAAGTACTTAATTTATTAAGCTACTGCTTTTCTTAATCTCGGTGGGGATATTTACTGATAAACAGCTACCTACGCAGCATGTTCATGTCGTTCCTAAGTGAGCTTTTATCTCTCTCCCCTCACCACAAATCAGATTCTTCTGAGGAGTTCCCAGTACATTATCCTTTCCCTGTGTAATTACCTTAACAAGCTCCAGCTGTTTTTATTCTCAGAAGGTTTACTCCCTGATATACAGCTGCCTACCCCCTTCGTAAGTGCAGGTCCTAAATGAGCTATTTTCTCTGATCCCTCACCACAATCCAGATTCTTTTGGGAGTTACCAGTACAGTAACCATACCAGAAAGTACTTAATTTATTAAGCTACTGCTTTTCTTAATCTCAGTGGAGATATTTACTGATAAACAACTACCTACGCAGCATGTTCATGTCGTTCCTAAATGAGCATTTTTCTCTGTTCCCTCACCACAATCCAGATTCTTTTGGGGAGTTACCAGTACAGTATCCATACCAGGAAGTACTTAATTTATTAAGCTGCTGCTTTTCTTACTCGCAGTGGAGATATTTACGGATAAACATCTATGTATGCAGCATGTTCATGTCGTTCCTAAATGAGCTTTTATCTCTCTCCCCTCACCACAAATCAGATTCTTCTGAGGAGTTCCCAGTACATTATCCTTTCCCCTGTGTAATTACCTTAACAAGCTCCAGCTGTTTTTATTCTCAGAAGGTTTACTCCCTGATATACAGCAGCCTACCCCCTTCGTAAGTGCAGGTACTAAATGAGCTATTTTCTCTGTTCCCTCACCACAATCCAGATTCTTTTGGGGAGTTACCAGTACAGTAACCATACCAGGAAGTACTTAACTTATTAAGCTACTGCTTTTCATAATCTCAGTGGAGATATTTACTGATAAACAGCTACCTACGCAGCATGTTCATGTCGTTCCTAAATGAGCTTTTATCTCTCTCCCCTCACCACAAATCAGATTCTTCTGAGGAGTTACCAGTACAGTACCCATACCAAGAAGTACTTAATTTATTAAGCTACTGCTTTTCTTAATCACAGTGGAGATATTTACTGATAAACAGCTACGTATGCAGCATGTTCATATCGTTCCTAAATGAGCTTTTATCTCTCTCCCCTCACCACAAATCAGATTCTTCTGAGGAGTTCCCAGTACATTATACTTTCCCCTGTGTAATTACCTTAACAAGCTCCATCTCTTTTTATTCTCAGAAGGTTTACTCCCCGATATACAGCTGCCTACCCCCTTCGTAAGTGCAGGTCCTAAATGAGCTTTTTTCTCTGTTCCCTCACCACAATACAGAT